>NW_026057576.1:23923599-24089427 GCF_023721935.1 Panthera uncia | reverse complement strand
TTTTTTTTTTTTTTTTTTCCTTCCCCTCCCCCATGGGTTTCTGTTATGTTTCTCAGGATCCACATAAGAGTGAAACCATATGGTATCTGTCTTTCTCTGTATGGCTTATTTCACTTAGCATCACACTCTCCAGTTCCATCCATGTTGCTACAAAAGGCCATATTTCATTTTTTCTCATTGCCACGTAGTATTCCATTGTGTATATAAACCACAATTTCTTTATCCATTCATCAGTTGATGGACATTTAGGCTCTTTCCATAATTTGGCTATTGTTGAGAGTGCCGCTATAAACATTGGGGTACAGGTGCCCCTATGCATCAGTACTCCTGTATCCCTTGGATAAATTCCTAGCAGTGCTATTGCTGGGTCATAGGGTAGGTCTATTTTTAATTTTCTGAGGAACCTCCACACTGCTTTCCAGAGCGGCTGCACCAATTTGCATTCCCACCAACAGTGCAAGAGGGTTCCTGTTTCTCCACATCCTCTCCAGCATCTATAGTCTCCTGATTTCTTCATTTTGGCCACTCTGACTGGCGTGAGGTGATATCTGAGTGTGGTTTTGATTTGTATTTCCCTGATAAGGAGCGACGTTGAACATCTTTTCATGTGCCTGTTGGCCATCCGGGTGTCTTCTTTAGAGAAGTGTCTATTCATGTTTTCTGCCCATTTCTTCACTGGGTTATTTGTTTTTCGGGTGTGGAGTTTGATGAGCTCTTTATAGATTTTGGATACTAGCCCTTTGTCCGATGTGTCATTTGCAAATATCTTTTCCCATTCCGTGGAGGGGACATTTTTGCCAGATATCAGCCTCAGTCTTTCTGCAATATATGATGGACTGTAGATTGTCCTTATATCAGCTCTTTCTGTCTCTTTCTCCTTGATTTACAGTATTGCTTGGATGTTTATAATCTTCAACTGTCAATGACCCCTGGGGACAGTTATCTTAACATTTACCTCAGGGGCCAGCTCTGATCTCCAAACAAATACCAAGTTCCAGAAAGAGTTCTTTGCTCACCGTGGCTGCAAAATAATCAGGTCTCCAAGCTCCCTGCAAATTGGGGGCTCTTTAAACGGTGTTTGAAAAAGGGGCATCTGGGCAGTTTTTCCTTGCTTATGCTTTTTACTCTAAACTGAGAATAACCTCAAGGGTTTTGCTTTTAGAGGCTTAGCTTTTCCAGTTCTGGAAAATGCATGAGGGTGTCACCAGTTGTCCTAAACTTAAGCACTGCCCGAGACAAAATGTTGGCATGCTAAAAGTGTTGAAGGATCGAGAACATTCTCCCAAACACCATCTTCATGAGCGATGCCCACTTCAGCTAAATCCTGCCCAACTATATTTTCCTCAATGGTGTGCGTGTGTGTGTGCGTGTGTGTGTGTGTGTGTGTGTGTGTGTGTAGGAAATTCTGACATCTAGATACGAGGCAGAAAAGATTAGATGTTGCTTAGATAAACGGTGCCTCACAAACCACTTGCCGCCTTTTTAAACAGGGATAAAATACAACTTGATTTCGGTATTATTGATATTATTCCTGGCTCTTGAAGACCTATGAAATGAAAACTAAGCTTTAAAAGCTTTGCAGTTAATTGCTGCTGAGTTAAGTGGTTTTTTTTTTTTTTAAACACCTTCATGCTGACACATAATTTAGAAAATCAATCAGGGAGATGAGGATTAAAAATATGAGTCTAAAGTACTCCTGGCTAATTACAAAATGCTGTAATAAACTCTGAATGGCCCAGAGCACCACTGAGGGCCTGAGGCTCTTGCTGGGGATCGCTGGACAGAGGGATGTCATACAGCGAGGGTGAGAGCAGAGGAAGAGAGTGGGGGGGTGGTGGACACAGGAAAGGCCTCTGTCTGTTCTGAAAAAGCTGTCCCTGGTTAGTGAAAATCAGTCCTGCATAACATTTCTTCAAACACCGAGACTGTCAAATTATGGAGAAAGGCAGTAGTTGTAGAAATTGAAGGTGATATTTATGCCTTTCATAAATGGACACTGTGCCAGTAAATAAGGCCCACTTTCAATCCAGCCCTTGGTAATCTTATAAAGGATATAAACGTCTCGGATCCTCCTGCTCTCTCTGTACCCTTTTTGTCCTAAGTGGCTCCTTTTCCCATTTACCAGGCTCCTCTCCACTCAAGAGGACATGCCTGTAAACCATCACACCTTTACTGCGCATTTAAGCTTCCATTTTCCCTCCTTAAGGGGGTGATAATGCTCCCAAGAGAACAAAATTTTTTTCTTGGGTGGTGAGAAAAAAATAATATTCTCTTTATGTATACAGCATGGGTAAACATATAATGCATAAACAGATACACAGAATCTGTATATCTGCGGTGTTAAATTTTCTTTTTTAAAAATTTTTTAATGTTTATTTACTTTTGAGAGAGAGAGAGAGAGAGAGCAGGGGAGGGGGAGAGAGAGAGAGGGAGACACGGAATCCGAGGCAGGCTCCAGGCTCCAAGCTGTCAGCACAGACTCCGACACGGGCCTGAACTCACGAACCTCGAGATCATGACCTGAGCCGAAGTCGGACCCCTAATGAACCACCCGGGTGCCCCAAGTGGTAGTAAAACTTCATAGGTGGGAGCAAGTAGGAAAAACATGTCAATGGATCCAGTATAGTGTTGAGTACAGTAGTGAAAATGAGGTTGGGAACCCTTCTGTAGATTGAAGGGCCCAAGCGAAAGTTAAGTGGCCACTTCCCAGCAGGTCAATTCTTTGGCAAGGCTCTTTGCCAGTCCCTCTTCTGGGGGTAAAGAGGCTGAAGAAATGCACTGGGCACCAGTGCCTGGTCCCAGCCAACCGTGAGCTGGGGGTAGGGCGAAAATTTGAATTTAGAGTGAGGCGAATCATTCCAGCTCAGGACATGAGAATTTTCAGAATTATGCAAGAGACAGTAGGCAAAAAAGAAGAAAAGGGAAGAGGAAGAGGAAGAAGGAAGAGCCACAGCAGTGGGAGAGCTGTGACGTCCTGTCATGTCCTGTGCGGAATATTTATCCCCATTTCTCGGCTTTTCTTGGTTGAACACATCTGGCTGATAACGCTTGGCGCTCGACTGGAACACTGCCTTGGGAACTGAACCGTGGGGAGGTGAATGCTTGTCTCGTGTGGTGTCCCCCGCAGGAGTTCAATCCTGTCCTTCCCACTGCTGGGCCAAATCCAGCTCTGTGATCCTTCAGACAGCGCAAAGCTTTCTTTCCCTGCCTTTGGCGGTTTCTGACTACTTGGGTCTTTTACGTGTTCTTGGTCCTTTCTTTTGGCTGGATGAGCTTTTGGTGCCTGATCTTGTGTCTGACGTCAGCCAGGGACATACCGGCTGTCAGGGAGTTTTGCGAAGCCTCGCAGATGAATAGCCAGCCAGCCTTCAGGGCACCGGAGGAGCACAGCATCCTTATGAGGATTAAATTAGCACCAAACTTTGAGAAGGGAAGGAAGAGGCACACAGGAAATTACTAACCCATAACTCTAATTCCCTACCTGGTAAATTGCTGAAACGATCAATAGCACAGACCGTCTGGAAGCCCCCTGGGGAAGTAAAGGTGATAAATGTGTTGTGGTCCCATAATGGAGGGGATGGGGTCTGCAAATGGAGGCCCATCTCAAGGGGGACATTGGGGGGCTGCCGCGGTAACCTCAGCAGTGTGCTCCTTGTGTCGCACAAGTGGGTCTGGAGTGCATCGGGCTAATTGGTTGAAGCAAGCGAAACACTGTGGGGTTGTCCGAGGTTTTTCTGAGGTGGGTCACATGATCACAAATCTCCAGGTTTTGGGGCCACGTGAATTTTTTACTGATTACAGTAGTGAGTTGGGAGAGTCCCTGCAGGGCCAATGAGTGTCAGACTTGATACAAACATGAGTCACATGCGTTTAAGGCCTTGTTCATATCTCCACTTGGGTCATTAATCCTTTAGCGTCCCAAGGTTAGGGGATGCTTTCAGTAATAGCGGGTATTAAGGGCTCAAGTTTGCGTGATTGATTACACTGAACTTGTTTTATACCAACTAATGAATCCATACCGGTTGGTATGGCACCTGGCAGTGGTCAGTCATACGAGGATAATGGTGGACAGATGGTCAGGCCCTATGGCCCATGCATTCACGTGGATCAAACGATTGGGAGAAAATATTTGTTTTTTCTTCTTAGAACCTCAAGTAGGATGCCCTTAGAGACAGGTCCGTTGCAACTGGTCAGCCTCAGATCTTCTGCTGGATGCGTGGGCCTTTGAGGCATGGATAAGAGCCGGGGATCCCTTTGGGCACCCTGTCCCGAAGAGGAAACTGTAGAATTGTGCCACCGTCCCTGCATTCAAAGCCAGAAAACCTGGTTTCAGACTTCAGCACTTGCTACCTACTCTTGGAAGGACCTTGAACAAGTCACCTGGGTCTCTTTGACCCGAGTTTCCCCTCTGTTAAGGGCAGATAATTCTACCACTACTTAAAAATGAGATTTTGCATTTATACATGGAAGATCTTGGCTTATTGTAGGCATCGAGTAGATGCTTAGCCTGATTTTTACATGTGCTTGGTCCTGGCTGGGGAGGACCTGATTCTCAGGGCAGTAGGTGACACTGAAGGACTCAGAGAGGAGGTCCACATCTATTTTCTTGACTTAAACTGACTTAAGGAATCTCCCAGCTGAACGAGGCATCCTGTTTTGTTCCTTGTCTTTCTAACGGCCGTGCAGAGACGGTCACAAGTAGGATGTGTCATTTCTGCCCCCATTCTTTTGAGTAGAACTCGGTCACACAGCAGCCCGCCTGGCTCATGGGGGCTTCGGAATGCAGTCCCTGGATGGGCAGTCACTTCCCAGCGACATCTTCGCTCCACGCAGGGGCAGGAGGACACATCTTTGATGACAGGTAAGCTGTCACGGACACAAGTAGTAAATGTAGAAGGTCCTAGAACATGGAGGCGACGAGGTGTGAGATCATAGGAATTAAGGGGACAGGAAAAATGTTGGTTAATCCACCAAAAACAGTTTTTTGCCACATCAAGAAAACAGCTGTCTATCTCTAGCACCTGGCCTCTTAGCCACTCTCGTAAATGAATGCTTTTAAAGTCAACTCTCTGAGAGTATCTAAAAATACCATCTGACGGCCGTTTGATTTCCCATTCACTGTAAGCATTTCCCTGCAACGTGGGACATATCTACTGGGTAGAGTGGGATGTACCTGTAGAAAAGTGAAGTTTGACCCTGATGGGATTTCTAAGATAGGCTTATTTTTATCTGCACTTATTATGTTGGAAAATTGACGAGAGACATTGAAGAGCCTGGGCTCAGGGTTACGTGGCAGATTAATAGACTGTCAGGGAACAGGACCTAGGAGCCTAGCAATCCCAACCATGGCCCTCAGGACCCATTTATGACATGGATAAACCCAAGCTATGCCTTGGAACTCCAACTTCTGCAGTCAATGAAGTCTCTTTGTTACTCTGGCCACATCAGTGAATGAAGGTCGCCCTGCCCGTCAGCCGCGCGTCTTTTAATGGTGGGCGTGTTTACGGTAAAACTACCTCATGGAAAACAACTTGCCACTTAATTGTGCTGTGCAATTGGAAATGGTGAACAGTTTCCTCCACTTAGTTCTCTAGGAAAATGAGCGGCTGCTAGGCCCAGAGCCTGCAATATCAGGCAAGTGTAAGGTCTGGATTGGGGTATACGCATGGCTTCTGTTTCCTTGAGGCCACATGTTCCTAACGTTCTGTATTCCTGGACTTAATAGTTTTCTTCATGACCTCCCTTATTAAGAGTTGACTTAAAATGGAATTTTCCTTAATGATGGTAGGTGAAAGCAGTTTCACAGAATCAATTTCAATTTTAAGAGCACCTTGAGGATTACCGGGAGTTTGTAAGTTTTATTAAATTGAATTGTGTTGTATTAATAGGCATTTCTGAAGCCAAGATTCTAGAGATCAGAATGTCAAATTTTTTCCCTCTTGGCTTCACTTCAATGATTATAATGGAAAAAAATGATCTTTAAGTGAGACTTCTGAACAACATGCCTTGCCAATGGTGGTCCTCGTGGAAATAGAATCCCTTTAGCCACTCAAGCCTACTACCGTTTAAAGTTTGAGGGTCTGTCTGGATTTGTATGAAGAGTTTTCAAGGATTCAGGTCTTTCTTTTAGAGCTATTACTTGTATTTTCTACTCAGGGGGTAAAAGGACAATAATGTTCAAGTGCACAAAATTTATCCTTGGGCTCAGCTATCCTCAGGATTAGTACTTGAGGAGAGAGAGTAACACAATTCTCTCTTTTTGACTGGTAAGTACTGCCCCAGCTGGGACATCGTAATAGGACAAAATGCTGTCCCCTTAGGGAAGATTCTTAAGGTGATTTGCCCCTGTTGGTCTGGACTCCTGGTGAGAAGGCACTGTGTGACCTGCTTCGAAACCTTCAAGGTCATTTGTGTGTCTTATAACATTAGGGATCCCAAACTTCACTGTGCATTGGAATCATTTAAAGAATTTTCCAAAAACAGAAAATATGGAGTATTCAGGCTTTACCCTGACGTGTTAACTCTGAATTTGGGGGGGAGGTGGCTCGGGGGGAATTCATATATTCAAAAAAACGTGCCTCGGGTCGGGTCCGTCCATTTGGAAATGGTGCTGGCTATGTTGTTTGCCTCTTACAAGCCGTCTTTGCCCTTCTCTTTGCTCTGAGACGCTGGCTCCATCGAGAGCTCTCTTGTCCTCTGCCTTCTTGGACTTGATTTTGGGAACCCTCAACAGGAGGTAAGAGGGATGAGAGTAGTGCAGTCGGGCACACTTTCTCCTGATTCTGCGTGCCTCCCAGCTGCCTGAGGCATCTCCTTGGGCTTGCTGTGGCCCTCTGACTCAAGACATTGCCGTCGTCTCCTTTTTATGACGGGAAAACTGGCTTGACATTATATGTTTCAGGCGCACAATGTTATAATTCACCACCTGTATACACAATGAAGTGATCACTACCAAGTCTGGTCACCCTCCATCACCTTACAATTGACCCCCTTCCCCTCTGGTCGTTCGTAGTCAAGCTCTTGCTGCAAAGCCGTTGAAGCCAGAAGCGCACAAAGAACCAGAAGAGTTTATGGAGGCAATTAATCTGATTTTAACAAGTGAGAAAGAAAGTATAAAATGCCAGGACTTTTGCAGTGCTTTGTACCAAGATAGAGAATGAGCATAAAAATCTCTTGTGCTGCAGGGAGTTGTGCAGTTTTCTCTTAAGGAGCAGAGTGTTCCTGGGGCGCCTGGGGGGCTCAGTCAAACGTCTGACTTCAGCTCGGGTCATGATCTTGCTGCTCATGGGTTTGAGCCCTGCGTTGGGCTCTGTGCTGACAGCTCAGAGCCCAGAGCCTGCTTCGGATTCTGTGTCTCTGTCTCTTTCTGCCCCTCCTCCACTCATGCTCGCTCGCGCGCTCTCTCTCTCTCTCTCTCTCTCTCTCAAAAATAAACAAACATTAAAAAATTTTTTTTTTTTTTTAAAGAGCCAAGTGTTCCAAATTTGCTGACCCTTTCTTGGGGTGGCAAATGACTGTTAACGGTCTGCTGTCTAGGAGCCATTTTTTTTATTAAAAAAAATTTTTTTTTAAGTTTATTTTGAGAGAAAGAGAGCAAGCAAGCACAAGCAGGAAAGGGAAGAGAGAGAGAGGGAGAGAGAGAATCCCAAGCAGGTTCTGTGCTGTCAGCACAGAGCCTGACATGGGGCTCGAACCCATGAACTGTGAGATCATGACCAGTCATGATTTCTGACTCATGAAATCAAGAGTCAGACGTTCAACCAACTGAGCCACCCAGGTGCCCCTAGGAGCCATTTTTAAAAAGAAAAATAAACCACACAATTATTTTTTTGCCTTCGTGGAAAGGATGATGTTTTAAGAATAAGTGAGAAAGTTTAGAGGTTTTTTTTTTTTTTGAAAAAAAAAAACCAAACTTCTTCAATGAAGAAAGTGTTTCGAAAATGGAGGCAATTTTTAGTAAAAAATTTTGCATTATTTGGGATAGGACTGAATATTGAGTATTGTTATTTAGAAATTGCAGTCAATATATATTTTTTCATTTGGTTCTATGGATCTTTGTGAGGTACCCTCCTCAGTGATAGCCATTAAATTAAAAAATGTGAGGGGCGCCCGGGTGGCTCAGTTGGTTAAGCGGCCGACTTCGGCTCAGGTCATGATCTCGCGGTCTGTGGGTTCGAGCCCCGCATCGGGCTCTGTGCTGACCGCTCAGAGCCTAGAGCCTGTTTCAGATTCTGTGTCTCCCTCTCTCTCTGACCCTCCCCTGTTATACTCTGTCTCTCCCTGTCTCAAAAATAAATAAAACGTTAAAAACAAAAATTAAAAAAAAAATAAATTAAAAAATGTGAGTCAATTGAATATAGAACTTTGGGCTCACTGTGTTAAACTAAGATTTTGAGAATTACAGAACCACACTCAGTTACACTCTGTTCACTACAAATATATATATTTAAATGTTTATTTATTTATTTTGAGAGGAGGGAAGGGGCAGAGAGAGAGGGAGACGGAGAAGCTCAAACAGGCTCCGTGCTGTCAGCGCAGAGCCCAATGTGGGGGGGGCTCGACCTCATGAACCTCATGACCCCAGCCGATTTCAAGAGTCAGATGCTTAAGGGCGCCTGGGTCAGTCGGTTAAGCAGCCGACTTCGGCTCAGGTCATGATCTTGCGGTCCATGAGTTCGAGCCCCGCGTCGGGCTCTGTGCTGACAGCTCAGAGCCTGGAGCCTGTTTCAGAATCTGTGTCTCCCTCTCTCTCTGACCCTCCCCCGTTCATGCTCTGTCTCTCTCTGTCTCAAAAATAAATAAACGTTAAAAAAAATAAAAGAGTCAGATGCTTAACCGACTGAGCTGCCCAGGCACCCCACTAAAAATATTATTGGTAACTTTTTGTAGAAGCAAAATATTTTTGTATTATTGATAAATAAGGTACAACAACGTTAGGATGAAACAGTGACTTTATCTTTGTTTATCTTGTAAAAATTTCCGTTTGGGTAAGTTTTATCATATGCATACCATAATAACTTTTAAAACATCACATTTGTAAATTAGGAAATACACCTGTAAAGGGTGGCACTCAAGAGAATTTACTGGTAGGATTTACTGGGAAAAGATTTTGTAGCTCACTGACTGTAGGTTACCAATGATGGTATGTAGTTCTTAATACAGTCATTTGAAATAGTGTGGGTCAACTTTATGAGAGAGTCCGAGGGATGTCTAGGGTCCAGGTTTCATACGCGGGATCTCAGGGTGTGTTTAGCTGATAGAAACTCTGGTTTATAAACAGTAATGGCAAAAAAAAAAAAAAAAAAAAAGGCCCAGTAATGGCAATGCAGAATCAGATGCACCTAAACTTTATTAGACACCTACGGCATGCCAGGCACAAGGCAGGTCACAACAAACCATGCCATGGGGACTGCTAACCCATTTTACAGATGAGGAGACTCTGATTCTGAGGTGAAGTAATTATTCAGGGCTACACAGATGGCATGGAATATGCAAGCTGAAGACTTCCTAGTCCAAGTCCGGGATGCTCCCCTCGCTCCCAGTACGCAAGGCAATATTAAGGGCTCGGAATCGGAGGTCATGTCCTAGCTCTGACACTTGCTGAGCGATGGTAGGCAAATCACTTAACTTTTTGGCGCCTCGCTTTCCTTACTGTAAAATGGGGCTAAAAGCAACAGGTGCTTAACCTTCTTGAATTGTTGACAAGATTAAATGGTACTTAAAGGGCTGATAACAGCGCCTGGTACATAGTAAGCACTCAGTAAACATCTCCTGTTTCCTCAAATGCTGTTCTCTCGTTAGATTACAGTCCTTTTGGGAGCAAGAAATGGCATCTGATTTCTTCTCCTCTTTTTCTTCCTCATCTCCGCTACCAAGCACACTGCCTTGCTCAGAGACGATGCTCAAGTAAGCGTTCGTTGATAAGGATTTCAGTTCGCCTGAACTTTCCAATCAGTAAATATTTACTGAGTGCCTGTGTGTGAGAAGCCCACGCAGCACCGTTTTGAAGTCTTGTCCTGTCCTGTGTTGTCTAATTTAATCCTCACCGCCACCCTAAATTGTAAGAACAATCATGGCCATTCTGTCATCAAAGAAACTGAGGCTCGGCAGAAGGAATGTGGCAGAGGTCCCGCAGCTAGATGGGGGTGGACTCAGGGTTCCAACATAGGCACTCGACTTAGAGTCCGTGTGTCTGTCCACCGGCCAGTGTGGAGGCAAAGGTCTCCTCTGACACTATCAACTTAAGAGGTTGTCCTTGCTTATAGGGATGTAAGCCCAGTCTCAGACCCATGTTTTGGAGACTGAACACATTAAAACTCACGGAGCAAACTGAGTAAATGGAATCCTTGTTACTTCTTTTTTTTTTTTTAAGTTTTTATTTATTTATTTTGAGAGAGAGAGAGAGACAGCGTGTGAACAGGGGAGAGGCAGAGATAGAGGGAGAGGAGAGAATCCCAAGCATGCCCCCCACTGTCAGTGCGGAGCCCCACGAGGGGCTCAGACTCCCAAACTGTGAGATCAAGACCTGAGCTGAAATCAAGAGTTGGATGCTTAACCGACTGAGCCACCCAGGCGCCCCTCCTTGTTACTTCTTGAAAAAATATTTTAATCGATTTATTTGGCACTATTCAGAGATCCCATGCTATTTGTTAGCATTTCATTATCATTAAGGAGCAACTGATGGCTAATTAATTGAAGGGATTACACACTTAACTAATTAGATAATTTTTAAATTTCGGTTAGATTGGAGTGTACAGAATCACACAAATCACAATTAGAGTTGTGCTAATAAACACAACCCTCAGTTTTGCCCCCGGTTGGTCAGAAGGGGAGACCCTCCCGACCCCCCACTGTGTCTTCATTGGGAAGCGTTCACTCCCATGGCTTCTGATGGTCTGCAATGACAAGGCCAATTATCATCTCCGACTAGGGCCAGAGACCTCACAGTCACTTATTTTTTAGAAATTGTTGAAGTATAATTCTACATACAATGTTATATTAGTTTCAGCTGTGACATTTTCCAAACTGAAGGAGAATTTCTTAGAGACTAGAAGTCTTCTCCGTAGGACATCTTTTTTTTTTTTTTTTTTTAATGTTTATTTATTTTTGAGAGACAGAGCATGAGTGGTGGAGGGGCAGAGAGATAGAGGGAGACAAAGAATCAGAAGCTAGCACCAGGCTCTGAGCTGTCAGCACAGAGCCCGATGCGGGGCTTAAACTCACAAACTGTGAGATCATGACCTGAGCTGAAGTCAGATGCTTAGCTGGCTGAGCCACCCAGGTGCCCCTCCATAGGACGTCTTTTAATCGAGCCTCCCTCTTGGATCAAATGAACAAATGGACTAATATTAGGAAAAAGTCAGAACTTTGGGGGGGATTTCTAGCACTCCCAGATTCAGAAGGGAAGTTTGTAAGGAGGCACTCAGCTCTAAAGACCCACGAGTTTCGATGTTACTTACGAGGACCAGTCCTACACACGGTCTCCTTTCTGATTTTAAGAAGGGTTTCCTTATCCCGGTTATCTTTGGAACTTGGGAGTGCCAACCGTTCTACTTTCTGGCACATTCTACCTCTGTTGGTTTCTTCAATATTCCCACACAGGTGAGTGGTTCTTCTATCAATAACAGCCATTCATCTCAACCAGCTGCCCCTGATAGCTGCCATTTTATTTTTTCACTTCCTTCCCTCTTAGATTTTTCCAACTGTTGACCTTTATTTGTTGCCCAGTAGACTTACCAGCAGGCTTTCTTGGACTTCCTGGCTACTACCTTCTACTTCCTCAGAAGGTGAGGGCCCCCGACTGTCTCTAAAGAGCTTGGCTCCAACCCTTGTTATCTGTACTCAGTGTGCTCCTTTGGCACCAAAGTAGACTATCCTCTGCCCTAGGTTGCAAAAATAACACATATTCCCATCATGTCCTGCAATTTAGAGATGACAGGCATCATGATAATTTACTACACTCATCCAACTTTCATCCTCTTCTCCATAAATGAGGAGGGAAAGGTCAGAATGTCCCCTGCCTCGCCCACCTTCTGACTCCTGGGCCGACAGCTATGGTTTCTGTGACTCTCCGGGGAAAGGCAAGGGGCCCTGGGCTCTCTAATAGACCCTCCTGCTTGCTGAATTTTTCCCTGTGATTCATCATCGGACAGTTGCATGTAAAGAAAGCCTGGAGAGTCTCAGATGCATGCTTGCCCTTTCCTTTGTCTCTGCTCTACCTGTCTGTTTAGATTAGAAACCCACGAGGCATGTCTACCTCCATGCTCTATGTAGCAACCACCAATTGTGGATGCTCACGGAACGTGGATGATTGATGATGGTGTTAATCTGAGTAATAACAGGCATTTTGGGTTCAATCGCAAGGAAGCTTCTCCGTACTTGGTTACGGATACATGTGTTCTGCAGAGGAGGAAGGAGCCCAGCTAATGGACAAGTAGGATGGCTCCGTTTGAAACGCTCCTCCCTTAAAAACAAAAGCCAACTCATCAATCAGGCAAATACAAAGCCTTCACAAAAGCTGTCCTATCAAGAATTGTAACAGCAGCTCCAGTTGTGCGTCAGCTGCTTGAGATTTTAAGTCAAAGGGGGAGAGAGGCGATGTCATAGGAGGGCTCCAAGGCAGTGATTATTGAGAACTTGCTAAGTGTCAGCTCCTTTATGTGTGGTATCTCAAATTACTTATAATTTCCTCATCCTGGAGACAAGAAAACTGAGCTTCTGAGGGGGGCGGGGGGCGGTGACTTGTCCAAGTCACATGCTGCGTAGACTGGATGTTTTAGTCCCTCTAAAATCCCTATGTTGGAGCCCTAATCCCCAGTGGGATGGTATTCGGAGGGTTAGCTTTCGGGAGGTAATTAGGTTTTGTGGAGTCTTGCGGATGGGATTAGCGTCCTTGTAATAGATGAGGAGAGACAAGGAACACACTCTGTCGCTCTCTCTGCCATATGAGGACACAGTGAGAAGATGGCCGTCTGCGAGACAGGAAGCAGGTCTCATCGGGAACCCAATCTGCTAACTCCTTGATCTTGGTCTTCCCAGCCTCCAGAACTGTGAGAAATAAGTACTTGTTGTGTAAACCACCCAGTGTGTGTGGCATTTTGTTGTGCTGGACTGAGCTAAGACACACGGCCCGGGAACTCCTTCTTGGCCTTCAGATTTGCGCATGGCCTGCTGACGTCAGCGTCCGTGACCTCGTTATTTGCATCCTCATTTATTCTGATCAGCGCTCTTTCTCTGGGTTCAATAAAAGAAGTTCTTGTTATGCTAATGTAGTAGGACAGTCCCTGTGCCCTTTTGTTTTCGTCCCTCCCCTCAGCAACCCCCCTCGAAGGACAGGAGGGAGTGTCTGTGATCAGGTCATACTGGATAACGAGTCACTGTTACGCTGTGAGAGCCATCACTGTCAGCCACAGATACGGTAGCTGCCCCTTCACCCGGAGCCAGGCTGCTGAGCAGAAAAAGGCAAGGACCAAGGCAGAGGTGAGGAAGGAGGGAGCCCACAAAGAGAAGGGCCCCTGGGCACCCATCAGAGGAGGACTCCACTGGGCCACTTGGCACTGAAATGGGAAAAGGGAGGATTTCCACCATTATCTGGACCCTGGGAGTTTTCGTGATCATCCAACAGCAAGACTTCCCTTCTAGGAATGAACCATACCTTCAGTTTCCCCTGAGATCATGGGTATAATCTGGGGGAATCACTGTACAAAGCCAAGAGGAACTTAAATGGAGTGGGGCGTTTATGACCACAATTAGAAAATTAAATTAAAAAAGAATCACTTAGAGAAGTTCCTCCCTTTAAAATAAAAATACTAACAAATGTGAATAATTTCTTATATGCACATATATAATAGTAATCAAACACATCAGGCTTACTAGCCGGTTTCTTTGTCCGTGAAGAACCTTACGGGGCAGAGCTCGTGTTCCTTGGCCTTAGAAGTGCCTCCTGTGGGAGGAAGGCGCTCATCTGAACCTATTGGAGGTGAGCAGTCAATTCTTTGATAATGTGATTAATTACCTTCTTGTTTTTTCCATACATATATCTTCGAATTTTTGTACATTGGATTTTCTTAAAGCAAGGCTTGCTTGTAATCTGGGTGTGGAAGATTCCAGTGGGCAGTTACGGTGTCCCTGGATCTGCTGACCCTGGTCCACTCTTCTTTCCCCCAAACATGGCACAGTAGTGCCATTGGAGCTCTCTGCCTAATAAGAGGCTTAAGAAACACAAGAAGGCTCCCACTAATAGTCTGTAGAGGCAAATGACTGGACAGAATGTGGCCAGGGGGCTGGGCTACCCCTTTCATGAAGCCTGGACGTCAACACTGTGGTCTTGGGTTTTATTCCCAGTTCCTGGCACAGAGGTCCTAAAACCCTGGGAATTTCCTGAGTGGTAGAAGTGCCTTTTATTATTCATAAGGTGCCCGTCTGAGACACATCTGAGTTTATGGTAATGAAGGGACTCTTGGTGGCCCTTAGATGGCTTCAGGATGGACACTGATTGCCAGAGGAATCAACCATGTGCAATCATGTGATTGGAGGGTTGTAACTTTCAGCATCCCTCTGCCCCCGGGAAAGGGAGGGGTTGGGATGGAATTTTTCAATCACCAAAGGCCAATGACTTAATCAACCACTGCCAGGTAATGAATCCTCTATACAAACCCTTAAACGATAGGGTTAGGAGAGCTTCTGGGTTGGTGAACGCACGGAGGAGCTGGGAGGGTGATGTCCTCTGCAAGGGTATGGAAGCTCCGTGTCCTTCTCCCCCCATACCTTGCCCTAAGCATCTTCCATTTGGCTATTCCTGAGCTGTATCTTTTGTAATAAAACTAATGGTAAATAAAGTGTTTTCCTGAGTTCTGTTAGCTATCCTGGCAGATTACTGAAGCTGAGTGGGGGTTTGTGGGAACCCTCAATTCATAGCTGGTCAGTCAGAAACACTGGTGGCCTGGGAGTTACAACTGGTGTCTGAAGTGGGGGCTGTCTTGTGGGACTGAGCCCTTCAGCTTAGGTGACCCGACACCAACTCCAGGTAGAACGTGTCAGAATTGAATTGAATATAGGACAGCCAGTTGGCCTCAAAGAATTGGAGAATTGGTTGGTGTCAGAAGATATCTCAGGCTACGTATCTTCCTTTGGTCTGGAATGAGTTCAGTTTTGCTGTCTTCCTTCTTGAGTGATACAACTCCAAGTAGAAGATGCTACCTTTAGAGAGAGGATAGGGCTCGCGGCCCATCTGGGCAGTGGGGAGGTGAATAGGATGACCAAACAGGGGGCTGGTGTTTGGATTATTGTGTGTCACATTCACCTTGATCAGTAAGCTGGACACAACCAGGGTGAGCTCCTTCTGACTGTTAGATGCCTCATTCCCACCCGTGATACTCAGAGAGACCATGAGCCCTGAAAAACACCATATTGTTTTGTGATGTCACCTCTGGAATGTTCTGAGTGCTTTGGTGACCAACTCCTGCACAGGACCTATACCTGGCACCTAACACTGGTATGGCTTTTTACTTGAGGCAGAAGTAATAATCTTTGCAAAGGTAATAGGTTTGGGCATCTCTGCTCCTAGGACTTTTTGGCGGCCCTTGACCCCAATGTGTCTTAATTTCTTAAAATCACATCTTATCAGATACCATGTTCATAGGCTTTCAGACTCAGATTTTCATAATGTACATAAGTGACGAGAGGGGCTAAGTGAGTAGAAAGTCTCTTGTTTTTCAGGTGAGCAACTGAGGCTCAGAGGACAGGCTAGGAAGCAGAAATCTTCTTATTTTCTCTTTCCCACCGCACTCAAGGCCAAATTTTACAAGAAAAAGAGATACCAGGTCTGAAAGCCTAGAAATTCCCATCAACGTGGTTCTCCCTCAGGTAGGGATATTCACAGAAGGGTGTAACTTAGTTGTAGCCAGAACAACTCACCCCTTTCCCAACTTTGGCAAGATATGTAGGATAAGCAGCATAGTCAAGGCCTCAGATTCAAGCTGCCAACCAGCCGTGTGCTGGGCAGTGGCGGCGGGGAGGGCGGGGGCGGTTGCTTAGCCACTCTGGGTCTTGGGCTTGTCATCCCTCAAATGAGGAAGGCGGGTTTGGCGACCTGGTAAGACCTTCCAGTCATCATAACACTTAAAGTTTCCATGACACTCTGGAATAAGCCCTTCTTCTCAGACTTAGATCTTTTGGGGCCTGCTGTTGCACAACCACCCTGGAATTCTGGGGTCGGGTGGGGTGGGGGAGAACGAGCACTGGGACCTGGAACCAAATTCACGCGACCGAATCCGTTAAGCGGAAAAGCTAGGACGCGGGCCAAAAGGTACATGGTGCTTTGGAGATGCCAAGAGAATCGGGGCCTGCCGCATACCAAAGGTAGAGTGGAAGGGGGACTCAGGACGGAGGCCAATGAATGGATGAAGTGTTGGCAGGTTGGAGAGTCTGAGGTCTCCTCCTGCTAAGCAGCCATTTCCTTGGCGGGGTTCTCCTGACTGGATTGTTTCCACTGCTGCTATGTCACAAAGGGGGCAGCCTTACTTCTTCAGAGTCACCTGAGGGCCTGTTGGAAGATGATGGCGGTGCAACCAGAGGGGCTGAAATGTAGGGTAGAGGAATCCAGTGCAGAGGTAACTACCTGAAAGCTACATACGGGGATGTGTAGGGACAGGATCGATCATCAGTGGGCATCATTATCTATCTATCTTTCTATCTATCTATATCTATCCAGATACATAGATAGGTATATCTATCTAAATAGATAGATATGGATAGATAGATACATATAGATATCTATAGATAGCTATAGATATATCTATCTAGATATATATACTATATATAGATATCTATATAGATATGTATAGATATAAATACATAGCTAATATGTATATATACATACAACATATTTAATGTAGAATTACATATATAATATAAACTATATAATTATATATAGGAAAATTATACATACGTTTTCTAAAGCCGTCTCGGGGCACCTGGGTGGCTCAGTTGGTTAAGCATCCGACTTCAGCTCAGGCCGTGATCTCACAGTCTGTGAGTTCGAGCCCCGCGTCAGGCTCTGTGCTGACAGGTCAGAGCCTGGAGCCTGCTTCGGATTCTGTGTCTCCCTCTCTGTCTGCCCTTCCCCTGCTCACGCTCTGTCTCTCTCTGTCTCAAAAGTAAATAAAAACGTAAAAAAAAAATAAAGCCATCTCAAGGATTTTCAGAAGAATAGGATTAGAAAGAAAACCTTCAGCATTCTTTCAATAGGTAACAATCTAGGCAAGTATGTTCAGCAGGAGGGAGAAACAGGACACAAAAACATCCCAGCTATTTGTTTTCAAGTTATCCTTATAACTTTATTTTTTAAAAAATTTTTAAAATGTTTATTTTTGAGAGAGAGAGAGAGAGAGAGAGAGAGAGAGAGAGAGAGAATGAGCAGGGGAGAGGCAGAGAGAGAGGGAGACACAGAATCCAAAGCAGAGTCCAGGCTCTGAGCTGTCAGCATAGAGCCTGACGCGGG
The DNA here is from genome assembly GCF_023721935.1 of Panthera uncia. Taxonomy (NCBI): domain Eukaryota; kingdom Metazoa; phylum Chordata; class Mammalia; order Carnivora; family Felidae; genus Panthera; species Panthera uncia. The sequence goes on along the minus strand of NW_026057576.1, from coordinate 24,071,927 downwards.
GCTCGAACTCATGAACTGTGAGATCATGACCTGAGTCGCTTAACCGACTGAGCCACCCAGGAGTCTGTCCTTATACCTTTGTAATGGGCAGCCACTTCATCAGTTTCAGCTCATGAAGCTTAGAATACAAAACTTCGTCCTGGTCATCAGACAGCATGGTTTCCCCGTAGGGTTCCTACGGCTCTTAGGAACTTGTTTTAGGTCTGATTCTATCCACTGAAATGCCATGTAGTTCTGCTGACCACTGCTCCCCCCGAGGGTGGGTTTGCTCCTTTGGTTTGTTCACAGCCCACGTAAATCACTCTCTGCATCACTAAGGGATGGGAAGAGGGTGCCAACCTGGGGGTGGGGGCAGGAATAGGATCTGAAATCGGGATCATGTGACGGAGAGGTTGCAAAAAGTCTTGAATCTACACCTGACGTAACTCTTCCTGCTTAGCTCCCAGAAACAGGTCAGCATGAAGGAGCAGAGAAGGGGAATAAAACTGGGGGGGGGGTGGCTTAAGGAGGCTCAAGCTTGTTCTGGGGCCATATCGACCGAGCGCTGATTCGATCATGTGGCAGGCACTAGGCCGTGCGAGTGTGAGGTACACATTGTACAGGCGTGGGAGCCGGGAACCGCAGCCGCCCCTTTAGTAATGGCAGAGCTAGAGTTAGGGGCTTTGAGCCCAGGCCAGTGCCCACTCTCACTCCGTCACACACCAGGCATGTGCCACCAGGCTGGGCCAGGCCGCTTCTCAGCTCCCTGTTTCTTCTCTCGCTCTTAGGAAATAGCGCCTCCTCTCTCTGCATCCCAACTGCTTGTCCTTAGCTCCCTGAGTGTGTCTGCCACACGCTGCTTTATTCTGGGATCCGGTCCGTCTTGTTTAGAAGGGAATTGCGACAGCAGCTCTGTGTCTCCAGAAAGTGCCTCTGGCCTCCCAATCGCGTTGGGCATTTGGGCTTCTCAATTACCCGGCAAGTGCCGGTGGTTCACTATTTGTTCTCACCCTCAGGTCTTTTCAGGTCTTATTGACTTCCAGTTTTTCTTCTCACATTAAATATTTGTGTTTTCTGATCTATTTCCCAACAGCGCATTAACTTGCCAGACATCAATGCTATTTCCTGCCCGAGCCAGCTGACCTGGTTCCCTTTGCACATAATGATTCCATTCTCACAGGCTTCCTTATTTCCCCAATGAGTGCTACCAGTGCATCTCGTGAAGGCATTGTTTATGGCTGGATCATTAACGAAGGGTCTACACCAGACCAGATCGAGCTCCAACAGCACCCTCCAGTGCCCCGTGCAAGCCTCCTGTTCCCATTCTCCTTTGTTAGGGCTTGTTCTTCAAGAACAGGGAGCTATGGAATCTGCCCACAATACCCACGTCTCTCCCCATTTGGGTAACTTTTAGGAGGAAGATCTCAGGAGATTGCATGTTAAACAATTTGCTGACATTTATTTGACCACCTATGATGGCATCTTTTCCTTATTGCTGTCAACTGTATAATTCTCTCAAAATCGATCACATGGGCCTGGGAATCATCCTCTTACCTGTTAGCATTTATTAAAACCAACGTTGGCCGTATCAGGGTACTAGGCAGCTGAGTTAATTTCACAGTATGATGACACTCGGTCCTTGTCCCTTCATCTGAAAATTAGCAGCATACCCAGCTCTTCCTTTCGGCATCCTAGGGATCTCAGCTTCACGTACCTGAAAAATACCTCAGATGGCCAATGTTCTTTGCTGTAACCCTCAATAATGCTGGGAAAGTAGGTGTTTAAAAAAACCTGGTCAATAGGTTTTGAGTCTGCTGGGGCATTTGAACGCCTCTTCTGGTCTGTGGTAGCCGTAGTTTTCCAGGAGCAGAGAGCACTCTAGAGTACGTCAGCTACACCTGCCTAGGTACTGTCCAGTCTTCCCCAAACGCTTTAGATGGAAGGCCACCAACCTCAAACACTACACCCTGGAAAGTCCCACTCAGAGAGTCCTGGTCCTTAGAAACTCCATGGATCTCCCCCTTTGTTCCCTGCCTTCCCCACCCCCCGCCCCCCACCTTCCTATTGGCCATTCTTCCTCCATGTTCTCCATTTGCTGGAGGCCAGTGATCTGACAAAGGCACTCAGTGGTTGGTGATTTCAAGCATTTTCCTTGCAAGACCACTTGCATTGAAAAAGGAGATGCTGGGGTTGCCTGGGCAGCTCAGCAGTTTAAGTGTCCAGCTTCGGCTCAGGTCATGATCTCATGGTTTGTGGGTTCGAGCCTTGCATTGGGCTCTGTGCTGACAGCTCAGAGCCTGGAGCCTGCTTCGGATTCCGTGTCTCCCTCGTGCTCTGCCCCTCCCCCACTCTCTCTCTCTCTCTCAAAAATAAATAAACACTGAAAAAAAATAAAAAGGAGATGCCGGGGAGAGGGTCAGGTCTGATGCTACGGAGGGATTTCCATTCGCAGGTGGGATTCAGGCTCTGTGAGAGAGATGTCTGTGCCCAGGACCCTTTCTGGACCCCTGGCACTAAGGTGTCTTAGGTCTCAACTGGGAGCATGGTGCTCCTGAGGGCAGAGTCTCTCGGTTGTCTTCCTCACGAGGTGATGGAAAGGTCTGATGAGCCCCACGGCCAACTGTATTCCCCTTCCCGCATCCATCCTTTCAAGGAGAAGCCACACTTCTCCTCTTTCCCCTTCTGGGTCTGTATCCATACCGGAGGACATTTCCCATAGATTAGGGAAGAGACTATCTCTCCTTCATGGGAACTGTTGGTCATGGCTGCTCTGGGGACTAGAATCATGCTGCCATAGGCTCTACCTCCCAGACTTAGAAGAACCTTTCAGAGTTCTGAAAGGCCCAGACCTCTCGGCAGACCTCAAGGACATCAAGCGCAGATCAGTTTCGTCCATGATACCCAACTAGTGATACCCCTGGCTGTGGAGACCTACTGAGAAGGGGCTGGCTTCAAACATGGGCTGAGTCGTCCTGGGGTTTTGTTCCTCATGTGTTTGCTTAGCTCAGACGCTCGCTCCTCGGAAAGCCCAAACTTTGGTAAAGAAATACATTCGGCATTTGCTATAGTGCTTTAGGCCAGGAACATTCAAGCCTCACCGGCAGAACTGGCCACCTGTTTGGTCCTTATGACTGCTTGTCTCCCACTTCCTTGGCCTTTCACACCAGGAAGCAGGCAGAGCAGTTACGTTTAGGTTCATTTTAGAGGTGACATTCAGAGAAGCTAAGTGACTCTCTCAAGAGCACTCAAAAATGGGACTTTTGAGCCCAAAGCCACTGGGAATTCGGGGCCGCTACCCTCATTGGATTATATGTTCAAGATGGTGACAGGAAAACCAGTATGCTTGCGTGCAGGGGCCAGCCCCCTTTAAGGGCTACACGGATTGACCTGGGGTTTTGCGGAATTCACAGGGGAAAACCCCACTGCTATAGATTGGCCATCGCACGGTCACAGCTGTGCAGTTTACAAATATGAATCGAAATGAAGATAGGGCTTCACCAAAGACGCTAACTATACAAAGACAAATGAAATCACCACTTTGGCAGGCCGAAAGCGACGACAGGTTCATGGGGTTCAATCTGATCACCTTCTTACTTTTCAGTGCATTTCGGTTGATTAGTTCACCCGCAAGGACTCATTATACCTCCGCTGTAAGGGAAGCGTGCTGTTCTAATTTCCATGTCTAGGCATGTCAAAAAAAAAAGGGGGGGGGGATAGGTCACTGCCCTCAGAGAACTGTAATTTATCTCTCCGGGGCGGGAAATGGGACAGGGCAGAAGAGAAGCTCTGCAAAGTAATGATACCAACACATGCGAAGTAAAACATCTGGGCCCTGTAAACAGCAAGAGTAAGTATGTGGTTTGGAGTCAGATATCCTGTTTTAAACCCTGCCTCTTGCCCCTTGCGGGCTCTGTGATTTTATATAAAACATGATAGTTCTTCTCTGTAAGATATTACACATGAATATGGAAATCAACTAGCCTATCCTCACATAATACTCATTCAGTAAGTGCTATTTCCTTTTCCTTGTTCTAGAAATCCTCCGCTAAGGAAATCTAAGCAACTTGTCTTTTTGAATTTGCAGTCATCATCTCGGTCGCTCTCTATAAACAAAGAAAATGTCACACGTTGTCCCTTCATTGCTGAACTCTACAACAAACTCCCTGAGAGAAACAGGTCAGATGTCAGTGAGGTTGCCGTGGATGGTGGTACAGGTTGTGCATGGCAACAACAGTTGTGAATGGCAGCCTCTAAAGCTGGTCATTGTAGAAACCCAGCGTGGCTCTGAATCGTGTTAGCATCCACATTTTCTGGATATGGAAATGTCGGCACAGAAATGAAAAGATTTTGTACAGGTCATGCACCCAGACGGCGTAGAGCCGGGACTCTTTTTGGGTTTTGTGATACCCGGTCCCTTGATCCCCACATCTTACAGCCTGCATTAACATATGCTCCTCTTTGACTTCCCTCATTTGCACCCAGCGATAGTTGGTACTATTCACTGAATTTTCAAACTGACTGGAAGTTCCTTGGAGGCGGGTGGGGTCCGAGACTAGATGCCCAATTAATGTTAGCTGATTAATCAACATAAATGTGGATGAAGAATTGTTACGAGAACATTCAGGGTAGAAATATATTTAGGGCGAGGTGACCTTGTTTTCATAAGGCCAAGAGGGAGCCTTTCTTTACGGACTAAATCCAGCTAGGTCTGACTGGAATTGGGGAAGAAAGAATTTGTTTTGTCTTAACATTTTCTCAAAGTTGAATCAGGGTTCTTGGCGTCTCTGAAATGTCTGCATATTTGGTATTTTTCCTCAAATCTTCTCACTTGCAGGGGAAGGTGCTGACGTACTTTAGCCTCATCTTAGTACTATCCATAGGATTGTGAGTTTGATAAAATAGGTATGTTCTTCCAATAGCCATTCAAATAAATACATGACTGTTAAACGTTGTTAAACGTTTTTGTGTTGTATCTAAGACAGCAGGCCATGAGGCAACGCTGACCTTGACCTCCTCCTCGATTCTGTCTGGGAATAGGAGGGAAGATACAGGACTTAGTCATGAGAGGAGGATTTGGTTTCCTGGGGAAGGAAGTCATGGGGACCTATTAGTCTATCAACATTTTCTGGATTGGGTGCTGTGGGCGTGTAACAGAGAAGGCACAGGGTCTGCGTGGGAAGCGCTGGCCATTTATTTTATTATTATTTATTTTATTTTATTTTTTTAATTTTTTTTTACGTTTATTCATTTTTGAGACAGAGAGAGACAGAGCATGAACGGGGGAGGGTCAGAGAGAGGGAGACACAGAATCTGAAACAGGCTCCAGGCTCCAAGCTGTCAGCACAGAGCCCGATGCGGGGCTCGAACTCACAGACCGTGAGATCATGACCTTAGCCGAAGTCGGCCGCTTAACCGACTGAGCCACCCAGGCGCCCCAGCGCTGGCCATTTAAAGGAGGGGACAAGATGCTAAGGTTGGTTGGTAAAAAGGACAGCCGAGGCTATGGCGGTGCCCATTTACAAACATGGATCCATCATTGGGCCAGGGAAAGTTAGACCAAGAGGTGATGTCACTGATCCCCGTTGTACAGATGTGAAAACCAAGGTCAGAGGGTAAGAGGCAACTGATGGCATGCACAGGGATAAGGGCCCAAACATCCAGACTGTTCACAGCTAGGGATCCACCACCTACACATTAAGGTTTTATTTTGTGCATTTCTGCTGAGGGAGCCGTCAGAAGTTCCTGGGGGAGCCCAGGCAGAATAAAGGCAGCTGAATATGATGATTTAACAACCATCATGGATACTCTGAACAGTGATAAACAGGATAACGGGCTAGTGATTCCTTTTCGGACGTTCGGTTGGATGAAGACGCGTATCTCTGATTGAAACCGATCAGAAAGTAAAGACAACTGGGGGAATCTGAACCCCGACTCAGTATTTGCTGATATTAAGTGATTAGTGTTAAATGTATTGTATTGTATTTGAAACATCTATTTGTTTTTGAGAGAGAGCGAGAGACAGCACAAGCAGAGGAGGGACAGAGAGAGAAAGAGTGAGAGAGAATCCCAAGAAGCCTCCTCACTGTCGGTGCAGAGCCCAATGTGGGGCTCGACCTCATGAACCGAGAGATCATGAAGCTGAAATCAGGAGTCAGACGCTTAACCAACTGGGCCACCCAGGCGCCCCCAGTATTAAATTTTAAAGGGATAATAATGGTATTGATGCTTTGTTAAAAAGACGCACATTCACGTATTTATAGGTAAAATAACAGGATGTCTACACTTTGCTTTAAAATAACTCAGTGGCGGGGTGGGGGTGGTTGTGGAGTTGGGTGGACGTACAGATGAAACGAGTGTGGCCTGGCCTTGTGAGGTGGGGGGAGGGGTATGTGGACATTTATCGGGCTCTTCTCTTTTTGTATATGTTTGAAATTTTCCATAATAAGAAGTTAACAGGGGCGCCTGGCTGGCTCCATCGGTTGAGCGACCGACTTCGGCTCAGGTCATGATCTCACGGTCTGTGGGTTTGAGCCCCGCGTCGGGCTCTGTGCTGACAGCTCAGAGCCTGGAGCCTGCTTTGGATTCTGTGATTCCCTCCCTCTCTCTCTGCCCCTCCCCCGCTCGCGCTCGGTCTCTCTCTCTCTCTCAAAAAATAAAAACGGTAAAAAAATTAAAAAAAAAAGAAGTTAACAAAAAACAATCTTCACCCCTGTAACTATTGCAAGTGCTTTGATAAATCCTTGGCGATTTCCTATGTGTGTGTTTCACACATACACGTTCGGGCAGCCAGGACTGGATTTGTGACCTAGTGGGTAAAACGGCACCGTTCATTTAACTTAGAGTCTTGAGTTTACTCCTCCATCTGTAAAATGGCAATTACGACAACACTTTATTAAGTCAGTGTTGCGAGGGTGAAGTTAATTCGGTGGGTAGAATGCTCAGCTCAGGGCCTAACACAAAACTGGAGCTCAGTGTTTGTTTTCTTCTCAAGACTGGGATATACACTGTTGACTACAACCACAATTCCCGTAGTAATGTGTTCTAGAACAGGATCCTGCTGTGATGGAGGCCCCTGTTGGCTGGAGAGGACCTCTCAAGATCCATTCCTTAGTGACTGTGGCCAATCGTCCCAGAAATCTAGGGTCAAGGGACCTTAAACTGACAAGGAAACGGGCCGTACTGCCCACAGTGAAGTTCATTCTGGTCTCAGCTTCGGCCACAAGAGCGACTGTGCTTTCCCAATTGGGAAATACAAAAACCACGGAGGCTGGATTTATTTAAAGTAAATAAGGTTCTGATTGCAGAATGTCCCTGCACCCTCACTATCTAGAAGATTAAGCACATCCTTACAAAGTTAATGACATGTGCTTATTGCAAAGTTAATGGCATAGAACTGTGCCTTCTATTTATCTAGCTCTTTGGGTCTTGAAGAATTCCAGCCAACATTATACACCGTGCAAATTATATTTCTCTCTACGCCCGAAGACATAATGCAGATAACCTGACTTGTTTTCTATCTTCTCTATCTGTAAAATTGTGAAAATAGCCTGAGAAATGAGGACTTGATATTTGGAGAGCATTGCAATGTACTAGGTGAAATGCTTTGGGTGTCTTTAGAAGTAGCTATCGTGATTTTTTTTTTTTTTTTTAATTCATTGCTGCGATTGTTACCTCTTCTCCAGGACACATTCCACCTGTTCACCATTTTTGAATACACCTCAGAATTCTGCCATTAGCAAAACCTACTCTTCTCGATAACACCTTACATTTCTGTGGTGCTCAGCAGTTTCAAAAACACGTCTGCAATTATCTCATTCAGTCCTCACAACGGGGTGGTGACCCAAACAGGGCATGTGCTTTTATTTCCACTTTACAGGCACATTTAACTGACTTCATATGTTGGAAGGTGCCTAGGGGGTCAGGGAGTCTGAGTCCTTTTTACTAGTAAAAAATCTGGATCTCAGAGAGGGTGCAAGTGATCTCCAATTTCACAGCGCCCATCAGTGACAGAACCAGGATGAGAATGCTTGTGATCCCCAATCTTAGCACGTTGGCCTTTAACCCTGGTGTAACCCCCACCTGGGCAAATGACACGTCCTACCTGGCTCCGAGCTGTCCTGAGTGCCCGCAGCTGGCATCCCTCGAGGGAGCTGGTTAGACATGGAGCTTCCTGGACCATATCCCATACTGAGTGCATCAGTCTTACAAGTAGGGAGCTCAGAAATCTGCATTTAAGACACACTCAGACGATTATTCTACACTGGGAAGTGCAATTATCAGACTTAAGCTCTGTGGCTCTGATCCCCTTTGTGATATGACGGTCTTGAGGTGTATGGGCCACCAGCATGAATTGCTCCTTGGGAATTCCTTGGTGTCCCTTGCTGTCTTCATTACCACATATTGAACTCTCACTGCTCAGTGATAGGTCTGTGATGGTGCCCCTCTCTTCCAAAATTACCATCTGGGCTCTGCTTTGAGCCTAACACTGTGTCAGCAGATGTTAAAGGGCTGGAAGGATTGACTCAGGGTGGCTAAGAGTGGAGGGCGAGCCTCGGTGGGACAAGGGAGAAGGCTCGGCTGGTGGACCGCACCACTGTTTTGGACGTAACGATTTGGGTGTCTGTCGGGGTGATTCATGGTGCCCCTTTGCCCACGCCAATTGTGGGGACATATCTGCAGCTGGGGGCGACTGAGAAGAGTGTGTGTTCCTCCACTAAGGGGACAGAAGTGTGCCAGAGCCCACGGTTAATGGTTTCATACGTTATCTCTTTTAATCCTAAAAATATCTCTCTGAGGGAAGGCAGTAGATGTAGTTATCCCAACTTGAAAACGTGGAAGCTGAAACTGAACTTGCCATATTCTTGTCACTGATCAAATCGTGGGGCTGGGGATCCAAATATCGGGTGGACTTCAAGTGAATGCCCTTCCACCTATGCAACATACGTGTGACAGTCATTATTCATGGATTCTCTATTTGTGTATTTGCCCACTCGCTAAAGTTTGTAACCAGCAAATCAATACCTGTGGCACTTTGGTGGTCATTTACAGACATGTACAGAATGACAAAAAATTAAAGTCACCTGACACACACTCTAGCTAAGGAACCTTCTTTTTTTTTTTTTTAAGTTTTTTTTTAACGTTTATTTATTTTTTTGAGACAGAGACAGAGCATGAATGGGGTAGGGTCAGGGAGAGAGGGAGACACAGAATCCCACACAGGCTCCAGGCTCAGAGCTGTGGGCACAGAGCCTGACGCGGGGCTGGAACTCACAGACCGTGAGATCATGACCTGAGCCGAAGTCGGAGGCTCATCCGACTGAGCCACCCAGGTGCCCCCAAGGAGCCTTCTTGTTCCAGCTCTCACACTGTAAAATAGTGTCCTTTTCACAGTTTATTTAGGGCCATATTCTTGACATTTTCGTGCTCTTTTGGGGGGTGGAGGATGATTGCACAGTTCAAATGGCCCCGTAGCACATTGCCCAAGGGCTGTCTAGTGCCCCTTAATGAAAGAAGGTGTGATGTGCCTGATGGAGAGAACATGGGTTAGATAAGCTTTGCTCGGGCATGAGTGACAGTGCTGTTCGCTGAAAGTTCAATGTTAACGAGTCAATAGTGCATACTAAATAAGATGTCTTTCAACAGTAATCCACATAAATACAAGGTTATGTCTCGGTTGGTTGACAAAACTGTGACTAGAGGTGGGTGGAACCAGACCCTGCGTTTCTACCCTGGGGCGATGGTCTGGCACTCGCGAATTCACCGTTCGCGGTCACTTTCCAGACCAGAACGGCTGCAAGTAGGGGGTCGGCTGTATTTCCTTGCGAGGCCTCCGCGAAGCCAAATGCAAACGTGTCCGCCGTGGCCCAGCCGGACTATCAGACAGAGTGTCTCGTGGGGGTAAGCCGGCCTCTTACCTGGCCAGCAGCCTCGGGCTCGTCGGCTCCTTCACTAACTCTCGGCTTCCCCGCTCTCTCCCGCAGAGGGGCACAGCCGAGCCTTTCCTGAGGCTCCACAACCTGTACCCCAGCCCGCGCTGCGCCAGGCAGGCCGCCCTGCCCAGGCTGAGCCGCAGAGTGACCAGCCAGCACTCCTACCCGCTGAATCGCTTCTCCTCCGTGCCCTTGGACCCCATGGAGCGCCCCACCTCGCAGGCGGACCTCGAGCTGGATTACAACCCTCCGCGAGTGCAGCTCAGCGACGAGATGTTCGTCTTCCAGGACGGGCGCTGGGTGAACGAAAACTGCCGCCTGTACAGAGAACTGTACTTCTCTCCGTCGTCCTCTTTCCACCACAAGCTGCACCACAAGCGGCTGGCCAAGGAGTACCTGCTGCAGGAGGAGAACAAGGCGCTGCGCGAGGAGAACAAGGCGCTGCGCGAGGAGAACAGGACCCTCCGCAAGGAGAACAGGATCCTGCAGGTCTTCTGGGAGGAGCGCAAGGCCACGCTGGGCCGGGAGGAGAGCAGGGCCGCCTCGCCGCTGCTGCACAAGGACAACTCGGCCCTGGAGGTGGCGAAGGACGCGGCCTTGCAGATGCACCGCCTCCAGGAGGACAGCAGCCTGCAGCTCCTCAGGGAGGAGAACAGGGCCCTGCGACAGCGGCTGGAGCAGAGGAAGGCCTACTGGGGCCCGGCGGAGGAGAAGGCGGGCCCCGGGGAGGAAAGCACGGCGGTCCCGTCGGCCCACGAGGAGCTCCACGGCCCCGGGCTGCTGCCGGACCAGGGCACAGGCCTCTCCTCCGCTTTCGAGGAGTCCAAGGGGCCCTCGCCCCCCCAGGACGACTCCAAGACCCTCCGCGTCCTGCGCCAGATGGTCAGCAACCTGTCCGGGTCTTCCGGGGAGGAGGAGAGCAAGGCCGGCCCCGGCCAGGCTGACGGGAGCCAGTCCCTGGAGCTGCTGAGGGAGATGCACCAGGCGCTGCAGGCCCTGCGGGAGGAGAACCAGAACCTGCAGGTCCTCCGCGAGGAGAACCGGCTGCTGCGGGAGGAGAACAGGGCCCTGCACGCGCTGCGCGAGGAGCACCGCGTCTTCCAGGAGGAGAACAAGGCCCTGTGGGAGAACAAAACGCTGAAGCTGCAGCAGAAGCTGGTCATCGACACGGTGACCGAGGTCACCGCCCGGATGGAGATGCTCATCGAGGAGCTCTACGCCTTCATGCCGGCCAAGAGCAAGGACCCCAAGAAGCCCAGCAGGGTCTGAGGCCCCCCCCCCCCCAGGAGCCCTGGGCACGTGACACCCGGCCAGACAACGTCTCCTGCCTTCCATTCGTCATCCCCGCCTCCCCCCACCAGGTGGCCCTCGCGGAAGAGCAGCGCTATCGTCTTCCTCAACTCAGAGAAGCAATAAAGGCATGGGGAGGCCGGCCAGTTAACATCAGCGGGCCGCTCTGGCTTCTTTTTCTTTCTTTTTCCGGCGCTTTTGGGTTCACAGCAGAAGTGAACAGAAGGTACAGAGAGTTCCTGTATACCCCTGCCCACCCCACCCCATGCACGCCCAGCCCCCTCCCCTGCTTGTCAACATCCTCCTCCAGGGAGGTGCATCCTTCCAGCTCATGAACGCGCATTAGCACATCGTTATTGCCCGAAGTTCCTGGTTTAGATTGTGGTTCTCGCTCAGGGTTGTATATTCTGTACGTTTGGACAAATGGGTAATGACATGTATCCATCATTATAGTACCAGAGTATTTTCACTGCCCACCCCCCCCCCCCCCCCCCCCCCAATCCCCTCTGCTCTGCGCATTCACCCCTCCCTCCGCACCGCAGGCAACCACTGATCTTTTTACTGTCTCCACAGTTTTACCCTTTCCGGATGTCATAGATTGGAAACCCACAACAGGTAGCCTTTTCAGGGTGTCTTCTTTTGTTTAGCAAAGTGCGTGTAAGTTTCCTCTATGCCTTTTCATGCCTTGGTAGCTCATTTCGTTTTCGTGCTGAGTAACATCGCGTTGTCTGGAGGGACCACCGTTTATTCATTCACCTTGGACATCTTGGTTGCCTCCACGTTTTGGCAGTCATGAATCTGTCTTCTTTTGTCCCCTCCCCCCCCCCCCCCCCAAGTCTTGTCTTTCCTTATTGTCTGTTTTTCACTCCCCCCCCACCTTTTCCTTCTTTTTTTCTCCTACTCCTGTCCTCTTTCTCCCGTCTGTCTTTTTCTCTCCTCACCTTCAATTTCTGAAGTTCTGGCAATGGAGGATGGCCTGTGGGAGAAGAGGGCACTCAAGGCGAGGGCTGTTCAACTGCACTGCTATTGACATTTGGGGCTGGTAAGTCGTGGGGGGCTCTCCTGCATGTTGTGGGGGGGGGTTATCAGTATCCCTGGCCTTTGTCCTCCAGATGCCAGTGACAGTTACCCAATCCCTAGTTGTGACAACCAAGTCTGTCTCCAGGTACTGCCACGCACCCCCTACCCCCAACATTGCTCTAAGTTTCTCAAAGTATATTCTCTGAGACGCTAGTCCTTGACACGCTCTGAGACAATGAGGGCTTCCATGGGGAGAAATGCCTCCACGATCCTCTCCAGCAGATTCATAATCACACTCCAACTTAAAGGATCTGAGAAGTCCTGCAATGAAGAAATCTGCTTAACTTTGGTGAACCCAGAATAGCTCAATTTTACTTGATCTTGAAATCGCTTTTTATGTTACCCTGCTGTTCTCCCAGGTTGGGAAGGGGTGCTCTGTGCCTTCCCCACCTCTAGGCTTACCTCCCTATCCCTGGGTGCCGGCTACTTACTCATAGTTCATACCTCCTAGTTGGATATAAGTGGTGGGGCAGGTGGCTACTAGGCTTATGGGAGGGAGCTACAGAGGCTCAAAATTTAGTGTCCTGGGCTTTGACTTCCCATTTCAAAGTTGGACATAGTGTAGAGCCAAGAGGTTGAAAGGAACCCTCGGGTGACCATAGAGGGAATGGGGCCAAGGTTCCCAAACTCTGCTGTGTGGTATTGGGTATGACTGGACAGTGGGAGTGATTCCAGTCTGCAACAAAGTTGAGGAATCACAGGGGTCCTTGAGGTAAGCTGACTGATTCTCAGTATCATCTCCGTTCACTAGTAATGGGTCTCTGTGAGGAGGCAGGTGTGAGGGAAAGAAGGAATTTACCCATTTTGCTCATGGGAAACTGTTAGGACAGATAAGAGTTTGAGACTGGAATATTCCCACACCTAGTCCATCATTCACGCTAGCTAGATTTCTGAGCCTTGAGTAAGGTCCAGAAGGTGAGGGAAAGGCAGTTGCCAATCACTTTTCATCCCTGTGATTCTCAGTACCTATGAGGCAGCCATTATGGTTTCTTCTACAGCTATAGAAACTGGAGTGCCAAGGATTTTCCAGAGGCTAGCCGGCTACGAAGGGCCAAACTGGGACTTCCGTACAGACCTAATGACTGCAGATCTCAAACTCCTGTTAAATCACATTGTCGAGTGAACCTGGGCTTCAAAAATTACGTTTAAAAATGGCTTCCGTGCTTATAGTTCAGATTTGGGAAGTTGTCGAGTCTTAACCAAAATAGCATCAGAGATTCCAGATGAGGGAGAACAATGACAGGAGTATTTTCTCTTACCATTCAGTGACGACACATCCATCTAGTCTGTGCCCAGGGGCAGAGGGGCCTGATGTGCCCCTGATGTGCACCTGATTCCCAGGTTGCCACCAAAATCTAACAGGAAGTTGTTGCTAATGGGCCTCTGGCCCTTTGCAGTTTTTTTTTCTCCATTTGGTAAACGCATCACGCAAGGCATCGTGATATGCCATACTTTGTTTAGGGCAATGTCGTAACCCCAGGGTGTAGGGTTTTTGGGTTTTTTTTTTCCCTTCATTTATTTGATGAAACCAAACTGATTTCTGTGATTCTAGACAACTGGAAGACAAAAGGCAGACTCTCCCCATGTTTGTGTTACAAACATTAGCTTGGATTCATCTACACAGCAGCAGCTGGGGGCTTCCTTACAAGCTGAGGGAGCTCAGAGGACTTAATACTATTTAGCAGTGTCAACTTTCTCTGTCAAGCAGAATCTAAATGGGTGAAAAATTAGCAAGACAAACCATAAAATGTCATTTTTATGGAGTGGGGAAGATTTACTTCAAAACAGTGTTTCATTGCATAGTGCAATCTGTCACAGATAAGCTCACATTCCGTGGGAGCTAATTTCTTATAGAACAGTGTGAATTTCATTCTTCAAGGAGCACTTCCTTGAAACATCTCTGCTGCTTTTTCAGCTCTCTGTTGGCCTCAAGTCCCTCACTAATGTATGAGGCTGTTTTCTCTTTGCAGGGAGGATTTTGGCTGCAAGCCTCTGAGGTTTGCCTTTGGAGAGCCGAGCATCCTCCCTCTCCCATTTGGCCCTTGGCCTAGCTAACTGGCACTCTTGGTTGCTGGGGTCAACTGAACCCACCTGCTGAATTGGCTGAATCCTGCCCATAGCCCTGTGTAGTGCCCAATAGTGAGACATCAGGTCGAATAGAGAAGAACATCCACAGCCTAAAACAACTAGCTAGTTCATGGAAACTATAGTTGCCCAGAATTAATTCAGGGAAGGGAATTCCAGTCGGAAAATCACCTAGGCGAGGACAGTGGTTGTGAGCTTACCAGAGAGTGCCAACAAGAGGGACCAGAATCAAAACAACTCGGAAGAAAATCTTGTTGGCTTTGGTACGCTCAGATTCTGTTCTTGAACTCTTCCCTTTGCTAAGGGCTTTTCGCGAAACGGGGCGACCTCGGTCTTCATGTGGCGAATGCTTGCCGTGGTCCTGTGTGACGCTGGGCAGCATGGGAAGTGGCTGGCACGAGGGCAAGGTGTCTGATGGAGGAAGGTGGAGACCCTACGCCCTCAATAACCATCAGCTCATCGTCCTTGGAGTTGAGCTTTTGATTCATCAGATGGAAAATGGCTTTTACTGAAAGGCCAAGTCATTTTCGGAATATTCTGGATATACCAACAGGAGCTGCTGGAAACCACGTTCTTTCCGGTGAATGGGATTTTGAGCCCCTGAGATGTTTGTAGGGCACAGAATGTTTGTGTTTGGAGCAGCCCGCCCCCTTCCTCATTCACATGCGAGTCTTCTGCAGCCTGAGCTCTTATCAGTTTCTCTGGGTAAATAGTTCTTTCCAAATTCTGTGCCTTCTTTGTTCACTCACACAATGGCCTTTGTAACCAAGAACAAAGTTAGGAACAGGTGACAGATTATTTTTAATGCTGTCAAGACAAGTGGCTGTTTAATTTTTTGACATTTTCTCTCTAGAAGCCTGCTTTTGTTCTTTGCGGATCGGGTGACTCAGAGCTATCAGAAATCCTCATGCCTTGGCAAGACTAAGTCCAAATCTTTTTCAGAAACTGGTCAGTCGTCATTTGGGAACACTGTGTGGAACAGAGTAGCATTGCTTGGTTGTCAGTTACTTTTTGTGGCCCTATGATTGGGTTGTCCTGACCTTTTCCCTCATTTCCTTTGCTCATTCAATCCATCACCAGGTCCTACTGTTCCTGTCTCCTAAACAGCCCTTGGATCTTTCTACCTTTTTCTGTTCCCATGAGTGTGACCTTAGTCCTGGCCACCATCATCTTCTGGGTGACTCTGCATTGATTTCCAGACCTTCAAGGTTACTTGCAGCCCTTTTTCCCTGTTGCAGCCAGACTGATTTTCTTAAATGTGTGTATGCTATCCCACTATTTCCTTATTTAAAATTCATCTCTAGCTTTCCGTGGTCCTGAGGATCAAATAAAACTTTACCCTGGGTCTCTGACTTGAGTGTGGATGCTACTTTATATTCTTCTGGCCTTTTCAATTCAATTACACATCACTGTTTCTCAGGGTCCCCAGTGGGCTCATTCAGAATTCAACATAATTTAACCAAATGGCCTCCTTGTCTCTTGGAGATTACATCGAGAGAGGAGAGATTCCTCCTCCTGGGAAGGGCCGGCAGAGCTCTAGGGAAGATGTATTCGGACCAGTGAGGAAGGGTGGGGACACCTGGGCTGCCGTGCGGTTGGTAATGGGTCTTCCGTGGTCACGATCAGGCTGTTGGGCGAAGAGCCCAGTAACTTCCCACCTTGCCTTGTCTTTGGTAAAGATCACCTACTCTGAACCGCTCTGCACCCGTGGTGTAGAATTCAGAGCCAGCCTTCTGGGTACATAGCTAAGCTCCACCGCTTACTCTGAGACTTTGGGCAAGCCACTTAACCTCTCTCTGTCACGGTTTCCTCTTCTGGTGAAAGCAAATGGCACCTGCTTATCTCAGTTAGCTGTTGTTGCATCATAAACCCGTTCCAAAACTTAGTGGCCTCTGAACCACTTGTTTAGTTGGGCTGGATTCAGCAGGGCAGTTCTGGTCATGTCTGGGCCCGCCCCACCTGTGGTCAGCTGGCAGGTTGTCAGGTGACTCTCCTTCCGGCGGGTGGCCGACGGCTAGCTCTCCTTGACATGGCGTCTCGTCCTCCAGCGAGTTGTCCCAAGCTTCGTCTCATGGCAGAGGCAAGGGTCCGAGAGAGAGAAAGAACAGCATGCAAGGTCTTTTGGAACCTAGGCCGGCACTGGTCTGTCCTTACTTCTACTGACCACACCCCATGGGCGAAAGCAAATTGTGAGGCCAGTCCAGATTCAGGGGGTGTGAAGGGCACTTCACCTCTTCATGGACATAAGGAAGCCACTGAGTAGGACCATCGATCCACTGAATCTATCCTACTACTTTATAGGTTGTTGTGGGGATTAGGTGAGAAAATATACAGAAAGTGCTTAGCACTGAGACTAGTCTGTTGTCAACACTCAAGAATTTGTATCCACTTTTATCAGAATAATCACCTTTATGCGTATCTGTAAGAAAGTGGGTAGAAATTAGAACAATTCACAGAAAACTGCTTCAGCGATTTGTGAGAGTTTTGTAGTTTGTGTAGCTAGAATAATAATAATAATAATTATTATATATATATTATATGTATTATATTATATATATTATTATATTATTATCATAATTATTATTATTTGTGGTACTGGAAGACTAAAGTCAGCACCTGAGCTTCTCGTTATGCTCTTAGATGCAGATTTTTTGGTGAGGATTGAATACATTAATGCATGAAAAATGATTAACTCAGCATCTGGAATGTAATAACCACTAACTAATGGCAGCTATGATTATTATATGACCGCAACAGGGTCAATGATTTGGACAAAACCTGCCTTTTTCCCAGCCCCACTTTATTGCTAAAACAAATGAAGATTGGTTTAAAATGATTGCCGAGAACTCCGATCTAACAGGTGGTCAAGGTATGGCGCAGTAGAACGGAGCTTTATGATGGAGATTTGTCACTCACGTACACATAGAATGAGCCCCACACCTTCATTATGCAGCTTCCCTAGATCAATCGCGGCCAGTCTTCAGTTATTCTCCCCCACTTTCTTTCTTTTGGTAATCTTTAAAAGCAAATCCCTGACGTCACATCAATACTTCAGGATGTATCACTGATAGACATTTTGATTCATTTTAAGGAGACCTAACCACCCTATGATTGTCGTATCTATAGCCAAACTAACCCGATTCTTAAATATCACCTAATACCCAGTTCATGATAAAACTTCCCCCATTGTCTATGTGATTCAAACTAGATCCATATGTTATGTAAGAAACCTAAGTTTGTTTCACAGGAGGAGAATTCTCTGCAGTTCTTGGGGCATCCAGAATTGGCTAGTGTTATTCGAAGCCCGGCCTGCCGAGGACCCGAAACGCACCTGATACGCGCAGAGAAAGTGGACGAATGTGGTTTCCTGAACCTTTTTTGCATCTTCCGGGAAATGTTAATGCTACCATTTGGTGGGTCTAAAGCCACGTTGATTTAGAACTATTCAGAAAGGTGCTCCGGAGAGCTGTGATGGGGATGCCCCAAGATTGCTCACGGGTTATCTTCATTAACCTCAAGGTCATTGGAAAGAATAGAGACCCACGTTGTTACCTTGACACCTGAGATCTGGGTAAGAATAGAAGCAAGAGACTTGCTCAAGCTGAGGAAGGACCCCCACAGTGTGCTTAGATCCTGCAGATGGCAACTGGCCCCAAGCTATGGAGAACTTAATGTCAGGCTGTCACAGAAAACCAGACTTATTCTTAACATCTTTAAATTGTATCTCTTTAAGGGTGTTGGCTGGGCTAGTCAGAGCTGGGGAAAAGAAGAGAGGATATGCCAAGAACCCTTAGTGAGGGTGTGTCTGCAGTAGAAAAATCTTAAAAACACAAACACGCTAGCTCTATATGTGTGGTGAGATTAATGGGGAAAGATCTTAATCTTTTGGACAAAATAGATTTATGTATTTACACATTCATTCAACACCTAGGCTAGAAACCAGAGAGCCATGCTGAGTCCAAGCTCTCTCTCTCTTCCTACATGTAACAAATCACCAAATTTGGCCAGTTTTACCTCCTCAGAATTTCCTGAACTTGTCTCTTTCTCTTTATCTGTACAACCATCGACCCACTTCCCTTATCGGCTCTTGCCTAATCTATTGTGGTCTAATCCTAGATAAGTCCGTTTTCCACCGTGCAGTCATAGTGAGCCATTAAAATTTTTTTTTTAACGTTTATTTTTATTATTGAGAGACAGACACAGAGCATGAGCAGGGGAGGGGCCGAGAGACGGAGAGACACAGAATCCGAAGCAGGCTCCAGGCTCCGAGCTGTCAGCACAGAGCCCGACGCGGGGCTCGAACTCACAAACCGCAAGATCATGACCTGAGCCGAAGTCGGAAGCTTAACCGACAGAGCCACCCAGTACCCCCAGAATGTGCCATTTAAAACACTACTTGGACTCTGTTATCACTCTCCTTCAAAGCTTTGAATGGCTCCTTATTTCTTTCTGTGGACCTTCCACACCATAAATGCTGGACTGGATTATGGGTGTGCAGAAATAGTGATCCCTTTAGCTCAAAGGGTGGCCCAGTTGGGAACAGCCTCATTTATTTCCTCCCATATTCCACTCAGGTATGATTTACTATGTGTGCCACCGTGGGAAGAGGCTTAGGGAATGAAATCCAAGCTGCTCAGACCTCTCTCTCTCTCACTGGCTCCCCCTCCTGTGACTCCCGGCCCTGTGAGGTAGCAGTATGGAGCTGTCTTCAGCCTTCTAGATGTCATTCTTTGCTCACGCAGGTGTCTGCATCTGGAACGTGTTTTGACCCCTTTTGTATCTTGTAATTCTTATTCATCCTCCAAGACTCAATTCAAGAATCATTTGCTTCAGGAAGTGTTCCCAACCTTTAAGCCTAGGCCAAGGGTCCCTCTTTTGTGTCTTCCCTGTTCCTAACCCATGGGCTATTCTCCTACCAGATCAACTCACCATATTACCAAGACATAGTTTGATTTTTTGTCTGTCCCTCCTTCCAATCTTACGGTTCCTTGAGAACAAGGTTAATCATCGAGAAATTCCTACTGCCCGGTACAGGGCCTGGCACACAGTAGGTGCTCAGTAGATAAGAAACACAAGGGATCATGTGGAGGACAGCCGTGATACCCCTCGGCTGGCAGTTTAGCTCTAAACCCAATGTTTTCATGCCCTTTGCTAATCGGGTCTGATTTAAACTGTCCACCGGCACTGGATCATGAGGTCCAAAAATATCAGGAGACTGAAGTCAACATCATTGAAAACATATAGTGGAACACTTCTCTCTCAGCAGTCATACTGTTTTTAACCGCAGCAGATGAGAAGAAACATGGCATTCCAAGCAGGGAGACAGAAAAGTGAGAATCGCGGCATTAGAAACGAAACCTTCTGACACTGACATGGCCTGTGGTTTGTATCACCACCTTCGCAGCCCCGAGGATTGAGTGTTATTTTAGTTGTTAGAGTTTGTAGGCTATCACCTGGTAGAAAATAACCATTTCCAAGATGAGATAGACTTAAAGAGACTGGTACCAAATCAAGATTGGAGAGCGATGCTATCGTTTGTAGTGAGCGGAAGTTGGTAAAAATCTCCCATCTTGATCTTGCAAACGCACACACGCACACTTGAGTTTGGGGGGGACATGCTCCCTTTAGAGCTCAGATTTGTGGGAGCCCAACAGGGGCAGAGATGTTCACCCAAGGCTCTGTGTTTAGAGGTTGCCAAGACAGAGATGCCCTCCTTTGGCAACCATTAGGACAGCATGGTTAGGTCGCAATGGTCTGTCTGCTTCACTGATCATCCTTGGTGGAACAATGGTCAGGGAGGGAGGAGTGATGCTTCCGAATATTTGAGTAAGAAAGAAGACAGAGAAGTTGCAGCAGTGATTTTGATAACGGGCCCTCTCGGTAGGAAAGAGTTAGCTTTGACTTGATGCGTGTTGCGTTCTGTGGGAAGGTAAATCAGAGAGCTTGTCTGTATACCATCTGCTACGTACAATAGAGCCTTACGGTGTTAGCAAGGGAAGACGTGATCATCACAGCCTAACTCATTTGTCTCATTTTCAGGGCTCTAGGGGTTTGCTAACGTTCAAAGTAGCGAGATTTTCTTCCCCATTAACAAATTTCAGGATCCAAGAACTGAAACGCTACAATACACTGAAAAACAAAACAGAACACCCAAATCTGTCTTAAACTGAGCAAGTGGAGGTGGCAGTATGAAAAAATGGTAGGAGGGAAAACATGACCCCAAATCTCATTCGAACCCTAAATCTTACCCCATGTTACCAAAGTCCTGCCTTCTCCATGACTATACCTGATAAAGACTGCCCAGTAACCGTGACTGACATCTTTCAATATGGGACAGTTTTGATGATATGTGTATGCATAGCTGTATGAAGTTATCATTCATCATAAAGGGCTAGAGTATAGCTAGCTACAGTGCCTTAATATATACAAGATAACACATTGTCGATGCCTCCATTTATAGCATATGCACATAATTTTTATATGTGTATATATAATTTCAAGAAAAATGAAAAAAAAAATCTTAAAAAGATCCAAAACAGAAGAGGAACTCATTAAAACATGTGTCATGGGTGAGAAAGGCGTGCTAATGAGGCCTAAGCCAAAGGGCTATTCCATAATTTACCAAATGTTTTCTAAACACCTAAAACTGTGTTCCAGATTCTGTTACAGACACTGGGGGTTGTCGCTGAGGTTCAGGGCAGACGTGGAGTTTACATTCTAGTAAGGGAGAAACAATAAGCAAGTAATCCTATCAGCAAGATGATCTAAATGCTATGAAAAAATAGGAAATCAGCTGCTGGACTAGAAGATGTGTGTGGTAGTTTCAGGCAGGATTGTCAGGAGAGGCCTCTGTGAGATTTCTGAAATGTTCAGTTCCCTAGCTCTATCCCCCTATTATTTAAAATTTATGTATGTATGTGTTTATTTGTTTAGAGCATGGGGGAGGGGCAGAGAAAGAGGGAGAGACAGAATCTGAGCCATCAGCACAGAGCCTGATGCGGGGCTCAATCCCATGAACTGTGAGATCATGACCTGAACTGAGATCAAAGGTTGGGCGCTTAGCCACCTGAGCCACCCAGGCACCCCTATTCCCCTGTTGTTATAAAGGACCCTCAACAATGCGATGGGAAGGGGTGGGGGAGGGAGAACATTCTGTAGTCTCAGTCTTCTGGTAAGCCTGTGGCTTTGACCATCACAGGGGCTCCTCAGATTTCATTCACTTAGGTGGGATCGGATGGCTACAGGGGGCTGGATTTGGCCATTTCCCTTCCCCAAGGTGGGATGGGCTCTGATGAAACCCCCAGCAGGTTAGGCTCTGGTGAGATGATTTTTCTCGAGGCCTTGTTAAAAAGAATAATAGGGTGCTCTGATGTCTTTCAAAATGGCTACTGTTTCCCCTCCCACTGTAGAAAGCATGAGGAGAATTGTCTCTGATCGTTAATGTGAGAATCTGGCAGAACTCCTCCAGGTCAAATCCCCCAAAATGTGAGGGTCCTCCATGACCGGGTCCCTCTCGGAGTTGTCCACATGAGCATCTAGTAATTCCTCAATTACAGTTCCAATTTTCCTACCCTAGCACTGGACTGGTTCTCATGGAAGTTTCTGCCCCAGTAAGTTGTTGTTGTTCTCTGTATCTTCCTTTCTGTCTCTCCAGTTTTGGGGGTGACCCCAATTCTTAACTGATCTAAGAAGAGTCGCTGATTTCCAGTTTTTAAAGACTTTTTCTTGTGAGGATAGAAGGGAACAATAACTTTTGAGGGCCTCTTTGAACTAGCTGAGATGAATGAAGAGAAAGAACTGCCATGTGAGGGGTTGGGGGAAAGACTTCTCCAGGCAGGGAGTAGCATGTTCAAAGGCCCTGAGGTAGGAGCAGCCTGAGGTTGGAGGCCAGAGTGGGTGAGGCAGCAGGTGAGAGGCCATGGGTTCAAGACAGGCAGGGTCTAGATCGTGGAAGGGCTGGAAGGCCACGGCGGTGGGTGGGGGTGGGGACTCTTGGGGGAAGACAGGACGGTTTTACATTTCAAATGGAAATAACTTATTTACCTTGGAGATTAAGACAAAATTAAGTGGTGTGATCCTGATAACTTTCCACATTCTATAGAGGTAGAGAATTTACAGTAGAAATTCCCCACACGTCATTGTGGTTTTTGTATGTGTCTCTTAGCACACTACCATGTGATTGAACAAGCACGCTAGAAGACGACCCTTATTTGCTGATGGGTATTGCTCATTCCCTAGAGCAGCTTGTGTGAAGCCTGGGTAAAATCTAATTTGTGAGGGAGATGAAGCATATTCATCCACACTGTGGCCATAGAAGATTGGTTATGAACCCACATTATGGGTCATCCAAACAACGACATTGTTGCCCTCAGAACAAACTGCCCTGTTGTGTGGGTGAGGGGGACAGAGGGAGATGGAGCTGTGGGCTAAACATGGGGCCCACCCACAGTTTGCCCCTGCCTTTGGTCTCTAGAAGTCAGATCTTGGAGTCTACGGAAATCATCGTTACGGTAACTTGGTTGTCCCGCAGGTAGAGGATGTTTTCCTAACCTTGACGAGGTACTCCTAGGAAAGTTGAATACATTAAAAAATCTGGGTTTGTACAAGGAAGTGGACCAGCAATTGCCAGGTAAATTTGATTTGCGCAAAGTTCAAGTGCAGATTTTCACAAAAGCACCTCCCTTCCTGCGCCTTCTCGCTCCCCACGTTCGCTTCTCTCTGCGCCACGTACCTGCTGAATTCTGTGGTTCAGGTTGTGCAGATTGTTGTGTTAATCCTCCAGTCAGTTTTCTAGGTGTGTAGGATGGTTTAGTGTTGGTCTGGCTGTATTTCAGGGACGCGAGACGCACAAAAAACTTCCATGCTGTTCCGCCATCTTGGCTTCTCCCCCAAGTGCAGATTTTCAGATGAGAGAACTGTTTTTCCTCACAGAGCAGTTTTCTTGTTCTTTCTGAATTATTTGAATGTGGTCCCGGTGATGCATTTTACTTCTCTGTTTGTATCCCGCAGACCTGATTTAGCTTTAACCGTTTTGAGTGACAAGACTTCCACCATCTACCTATAGAAATCATTCTGCGGACTAAGTTTAGTTCTTGCAGTCACGTCTTTGTCTATTATTCCTTTTCTCATTTTAATGCCATGATTTCTTTATTCCATCGCATGCCTTTGTTATGTTAAACCCTCCTGTAATATTTTAGGAAGCTATGATGTTCTCTCTTAAGCACGTCCTGGTGCCACAGAGAGTGCCTGGCTGCCACCTGACAGTCAGCTTTCCGTGGTCATGACTAGACTCTGAAGGCTCAAGGCAAGAATCCTCCCTGGCTTCTTTCAGCTTCCGGTGGCTCTAGGCCTTTCTTGGCCTCTGGCTACACCGCTCCATTCTCTGCCTCCATCTTTACACAGCTTCTCCTCTGCATTTGTGTCTTCTGTTTCTTGTAAGGACACTTACCATTGGATTTAGGGTCCATTTGGGTAATCCAGGATGATCTCATTCTGAGATCCTAACTTAATTATATCCACAAAGACCCTTTTATCCAAATAAGGTCACCTCCACAATTTCTGGGGGTTATGCATGGACATAACTTTTGGGGAGCTGTCACTGACCACACTGCAGGAGTCCTGACTCTTCCAACTTGCCGTCTGGGGCCTGAAATTGTCACCATTTAGAAACACAACTGAAATTTGAGCCCTAGACCTCTAGCAGGCCCCTACTGAAAAGTAAAATAAAGTGTCTCTGAGAAAGGTCACTTGCACATTTAGTGTCCATTAGTACAGGACAGAGAGCAGGATCCTGGGGGAAGGGGACAGATGAGGCCAATATTAGTAAAGCACTAAGAGCCGAAGATGGTCTGGTACATGGGGCATTATTGGGCAAAGGACTGGGTTGTGTTCAGTTGACGACCTCATGCCCAAGCAGACTGAACCCATGAAAGAGCACCCCCACAGGAAGGCAAAGGCAGAGTTTGACCATTCCTAGTTTTTCATCATATTTATGCTGGCCTCACCTGCCTGGACTGACCATCTGGCCAGGGAAACTGACCACCTTCCTGCTCTCCTCTGTTGGGTCCTGAATCGTCCCACAGCGAGTATGAAGCCTGCAGGCGAATTGAATTGAGCTTTAAAGCATGAACAAGATGTCAATAGCCATTTATCCCGTCGTGAAACATAGGTCCATGAGTTGAGGGTCCTATGCCTAATGAATGGAAGAATCTAGAGACTCCTAACCACATTCGGTTATCTCTAATGGTCTCAGTGAATTTTAGGAATGGGTTTCACGTATACAAACCTTTCTGTCAGAAATGGACTTTCGTTAGACAAACAGTTGACATCACAAAATCCAACACAAGCTTACACTGCTTGCTCCCCAGGGGGTATGGCTTTGACCTCTCTATTTCAACTACAGCTTACAAGCCTGTTTTGTAACGGATAGAGGAATGAAAGAACAAATAAATAATTTAAACCAACCTTCCCTTTCAGGAGTTTGTGTGTTTTCCCAACGTAAGAACCCAGGTTAGCAAACACAGCCCTGAGGAATGGAAGTGTCATTTAAGCCTCTTCTTACTGATTAGTGGGAACCTCGGGTCTACTAAGAGAATTGTCCATGCAGTTTGATCCATGAGACTACGTAGAACATAGTGGGTAAGTTGTGTTCTGGAGTCAGAGACCAAGTTCACATTCTGGTTATTGCATTTAATTCACCGGGGGATCTGGGGGCTAATAACTTCTGCACGACCCAGTTTTCTCATCTGTAGAAGGGGAGGGGAATAATAGTCGCTCTCTCTTCAGGCTGTCGAGAGAATTAAAACACAGCAAACTTAGAGAGTTTGAGGTTTCAGGACGTGTTCATTGTTATGACTTCTCTCAGAATCAATGCTTTTCACAGAGAGTTGGTCAAGATCAGATTGGTTGGAAAGAAGGACTTACATGGTCAAATGCACAGCCCTCCGGGCTGGGGCAGGCATAAGGAGGTAACAGTTCTTTATTAAGGATCCAGTTTTGCCAACCTGGCTCTCTGCCTGAACACTTACTCCCTGCACCCCTCCAGGCTCTGAACCTGTCTTGCCTCTGATCTGCTCTCCATGGAGACCAGCTTTATGTGCACAGGTATTACAATGAAATTCATTATTAGAAAGATTTCCTTCAGGCTCCCCAAGCACATTGTGTGGCAAGTTGGTAATTATGTACGTTGTTGAGAGTGCGAGGAGTTACGAAAATAGAAATGCTGTAAACTTTTTAGAAGTGAGGGTTAGTGTGGAGATTACCCATGACTGTAATGGTTTCCAAATGCAAATTGAACATCTTTCTTTTGATCCCAAACAATGGCAAGAAGCTAACATGGACCTTTGATCCCATGATGGTGTCTAGAGAAATTATGAGGTCTCCAGGATGGGATAATAGATCCTCATCAAGACTTCTAGCTTTAGGAAATTGTTTAATCTCTATTCTCAGTGGCTGCAGCTTTGAGGCAGCTGTGACTGAAAGGTCCCAAGTGCTATTGAAAACAGCTCATCAGTTCAGAACAAAGCTGATTATGTAAATTGTGCATTAAGATGCAGCTCCAATTTAATTTTACTCTGTAAATAAATATCCCATTAACATCCATCTGTTGAAAGTCAGGTAAGACATACTCTAAGACTATATGGCTAGAGTCCCAGCGAATGCTCCATAAATACTGACAGGAGGAGGGGGGGGGGCGGGAAGGGATTAGGACATACAAAAATTCACTATGTAGAACTTTAATTTGTTTTCTTTAAATTGCAAGCCAGCTATAAAAATCAATTTAGACCAAGAAGAGACTCTGATTGGCCAAGAAAGACACTGAATCTATTTCTGGTCCTGCTCTTTTGAGGGCACAGGAAAGCTTTCTCCGATTGCTGTCACAGAGATCAATAATAATTATGGCTCACCAATTCCCTCCCAAAATAAAAACATTTCAGCTGATGAGACGCGAACACTAAATTAGCACCAGCTCTTTTTGCTGCAGGGCAATTTACCCAGCCAGAAATGCCACTTGTGAGAGTTATCGTTGCTGAATGGGCGCAGCTGGCCTCTGCGAGTCCGGAGTGGTGGAAAATCCCACCCACCCTCGGGAGGGAACCGGAACCGGAACCAGAACTGGTAGTGGGGTTACGGGGAGGGAGGCAGGCTGCCTTCAGAGGGCTGCCGTCTTCCGGTAGTTCAGGCCGATAACTACCCATGGCCCCGGAGCCCTAGGAAGAGCTTCTGATGCTTCTCCAGTAGCCTGTTAATAGCAGGGGCTCCCAGCGGCGTGTTTGGTTGTTATTTACCAAGATTTCGGTGAAGATGGATTGCCGATCAGCTGCCATGAGGTAAGAGCCTGTTGTATTTTGGGGGCTGCTGCTTGGTGGTGGTGATGGTGCGGGAGGAGGCAAGGGGTGGGATTAGCAGGAGGTTGGGGACAGTCCAGGGATGACCCATCATGGGTTACACGTTGTAGTCTCTAATGTACTGTTTTCTAAACTGTTGGTCACTTTTCTTATAAAAATGACCATTTTGCGTGGCTATGGGCGTCTCTGAAGGGTGTGAAGCAGAGGCCCTTCAACCAAGGCTACTAGGCCCAAGGTGACTGGCATATCTAGCGCTCTGTACATACTTAGAAAGAACCTCTGAGCAGGAAAGTTTCAGAAAGGTGCCCCTTCTTCCCAGTCCATGAAGCCCCGAGTCAAGGCCCAGATTCAGGAGAAGAAAGTACATCTCGCCCATCCCTATCTCTCTAAAATGTGCCCCCTTCCCCCCAAATGTGAAGCCTGGGCATCTGCCCCACCTTTTGTACCACAAGGATGGGACCAAGGCTAGCTCCTCCCCTTTTCTTCTTACCGTCTCCAAGGTGGGCATGATCTTGGAGCTAAGCAGCCATCTTATAACCACGAGGCACCAACACTTTATCTGCTTAGGAAGGTGAAGCGAAAGAAGAGTGGAGCCTGGGTTCTTAATGACATTCTTAAATTGCTACGCTAGCACTGGACTAACTACTAGTCCAGTTCTTGGACTAGTACAGTCTAGAACATTCTTCTAATGAGTGTTCTTGTTATATGAGAAAGATAAATCCCTGTTTTAAACTACTGTTAATTAAATGTTCCGTTATAGCCAAAATACCCGTAATGGATGAAGGGAATGGGGGAGCTAGCACATAGGTGAATGGTAGAGGAGTCTGGATTTCTGATTCTTGGCAAATTCGTCTTCAGAGATGCCACTCACACTTCCTTTACAAGGGGACTTACGATCCCCCTTCCTCAGTGTTTGTCGAAGACCAACCAAATGGCTACGTCCACCCTTGTATTATGCCCTTTTGCAGAATTCCATTCAGCTCTTCATCCCAGGGTTATTTATTTATTTTTTTTTTTCTGCACTGTCACTCTGAGTCTTGGATTAATTAAGGATGCAGACCGAATGAGGCATTATGGTGACTGTCAGCCCTAGAAGTAAAATATCCCAAGTGGTTCCATGGGCAGGAGTGAGGTGAAAACCTGGGAACTACATAGCCAGGCTAGAAATTCCAGCATCAACTATTTCTGCAAGCCATGTTCCTTATGGGACCTGTGGTCTGAAGTGTCACCGAGGCAAAAAGAACACTTCACATCCTGGCTTCTTCTCTTCCACAGAAATAAGCACACGTGTGCACATGCGCAAGAATGATTCTAGGCAAGATCATGATACAAGGAGCGTTTATTCCTCTATGCTCCCTTCCTACTATATGTCTTGTTTCCACCTTCACCCAGACTGGCTCCGGGTTGATATCAGTTAGAATCATGCTGTGATAACGAACAAACCCAATCTCAGTTGTGTAGACTAGTAAGAGGTCTGTTCTTGATTACGCCGCCATGGCCTGTGAGGATAGCTGGAGGGCTCTCTCCACATCATTGTCATTCTGCTATACTGCTGTCATTCTGCTCAACTGCTATAGCAGGGGGAAAAAAATCTCTAGGGCAGCAACATCCGATAGAAATATAATACAAGCCACATATGTAAGTTCAGACTTATAAGTAGCCACGTTAAAAAGGCAAAATGAAGGTGATTAAGGTGAAGTTAGTTTTAATAATGAATTTTACTTAACCCAACATTATAATTTCAGCATGTAATTAATACAAGATATATTAATGCATTTTTATATATACTTTTTTTTTTGGATACCAGCTTTTCTAATCCAGTGTGAGTATTTTACACTTAAAGCACACTCAGTTTGGACCAGCCACATTTCAAGTGCTCAGTGACCACATGTTGGGATTGGCCGCCATATTGGGTGGCCCAGCTCTGCAGTTTCCTAGCAACAATTACATGCTCAATCTAGAAGGGACTAATGCATATCTCTTCTGCTTACAACTCCTTGGATAAAAGTGGTCAAGTGGCTGTATCCAACCACAGGGAACCAGCAAGGACAATCCTTCCTTGTGCCTTAACATGGAAAGGTGGGACTATTTGATAAAAGGCAGTTATGTCCACAAAGCCCTCCTTACTGCCCTTGACTAGGACAGCCCACCGGCTGGTGCCTCCTCTGGTATGAAAGTCTTCGGGGCCAGCTTTCTATTTTGACTTGACTCCATTCCTTGCTTGGCCAAAGAATTGGAGGCAGATATGCTAAATATTGCAGTATATGACTCAGAAGTTGTGCCATATTAATTTTTAGAAACAGAAACTCTTGGGGCATCTGGGTGACCCAGTCAGTTGCGTGTCCAACTTTGGCTCAGGTCATGATCTTGCAGTTCGTGAGTTCGAGCCCCGCGTCGGGCTCTGTGCTGACAGCTCAGAGCCTGGAGCCTGCTTCGGATTCTGTGTCTTGCTTGCTCTCTGTCTCTGCCTCTCAAAAATAAATAAACATTAAAAGAAAGAAAGAAAAGAAAGAAAGAAAGAAAAGAAAGAAAAAGAAAAGAAAGAAACAGTTCTTGGAAGCGTGAGGTAAAATACTAACAAATTAAGATAACTGGGAAGGCCAGAGACTGAGGTGATTCAGGAAGCGAAAGAAGACATTCACGGAGCAGGAGAATTTTTTGTTCATCCTCTACATTTGCCAATATCTTTAACTTCCTTTCTGGCTGCCTTGTTGCTGGAGTCCCTGAGCCCCCCCATCCCCCACCTCCCAGAACACCACAGCTAGGAGGCCAGGAGCAGGATCACTGACTGTCCGTTATACTCTATAGAACACAACAGGATATTGGTGATTAATTTTTATACTGGAAGCTCTTGGGGGTCCGGGCCACAACTTATTTTTTTCTTGAATCTCGGGTACTGCCTGCTTTATAGCAGATGTTCAGTAAATATCTGAACGAATGAGTTTTATATTAACTTTCACAAAACCGTTTCCTACACTGTTTATATTGTTAATGGGTGGCACTGTGACTGAGCGTCAGAACTGACCCGGGTGCCAGCGGTGTGGCTGCTAACAAAGAGCACCGAGTAGTCCTTGACCTGCCTCTTGGTAAGAATTCTTGTAAAATAATCCATGTGAAAATAAATCCGTGTAAAATGACCCATGACGTGTGGACTTATATTGTTTTAAAATGTACCCTTTGTTGTTATTTGGGTATGGTGAGGCCAGCAGATCAGGAGGCGACTGCCATGGAAAAGATAGCTTATTACTCACGGTTCCCAAGAGGCGGGGTGGCCAGCTAGGCCGTGTAGGGTCACGCGCGGGACGGGACCAGTGACAGTCAGGAGCCAGAGGGAGTGAAGGGAAAAGGTAGGCGAGCATCTTTAGTGTGGTTTCTGCAGGAAATGCAAAGCAAGACAGGGCAAACAGGCTTAGGATTGGCTAGTTTGAATGATTTCGGTGAGTTCTGGGCTGTAGGTGCCATCCTTAGTTGTCCAGGGTGATTGGGACAGGGACATGATTCGGTATATGAGAGTCTGATGGAGGACGTGGTGACAGTATGGGTTTTGGATTGGCTGGTCTGCATATACAAGGCACGCTGGCAAGCAAACATTTCCAACCTCTGAGAATTGGCTAGCTGGGGGAGGGACAGTGTCTTCAGGGTCAGCAAGCCCGCAGATACCAAAGCAACACAAACACAGAAAATAAAAAGGCATTATTAATACACACACAAATGGCCCTACTGAGTTCAAAGGTGCCGTTTCAGTCCCTTAGGGCCTAACAGAGAACTGCAGCTTACATGCCCTTTACTTGTGCGTGTTCAAAGGTGGGTTTTAGCACTTGTCTGGGGGTTTGAAGGGCAAAAACGTAAGGGCAGACGTTAGACACCTGAGGTGTATTTGTGGTCCTAAGCGGATTCCCTGGCATCCCAGGAGGGCCCTTGGAGAAGAAGTTTCTGAATTTTTGGATTAAAAACAGCAGAGCTGTGTATACCCAAAAGGGATAAATGTTACTTGATAGAAATTGTACCTCCATCAATATGGCTCAAAAATATGTAGGTAAGGGGCCCCGGGGTGGCTCAGTTGGTTGAGCGTCTGGCTTCGGCTCAGGCCATGGTCTTGTGGTTCGTGAGTTCGAGCCCCACATCAGGCTTGCTGCTGTCAGCATGGAGCCCGCTTTGGATCCTCTGTACCCCTCTCTCTCTGCCCCTCCCCAGCTCGCACTTTCTCTCTCAAAAATAAATAAACGTTGAAAAAATATAGGTAAACAGAACTGTCCTAAATTTTCCGGAGAGGAAATGAGGGTTCATTTATTTTCTTCCTTTTTCATTCTAACCCAGAGAACAGACTCACAGTTGGGTGAGAGATTACAGCTGGCGGAGTTGAGTGGGATGGAGGATGCAGGGATGATTGTCTGCCAGAACTTTCCGGCATGGATCAGGCTGCCGGTGCTGCACATTTCAAGTGCCATATGATGGGTCCCTAGCACCTCGGAGAGCAATTGGAGGGCTAGCAAGGGAAGATCGATGTTCTTGAAGTGTGTGGTGTTTGCGAGCACACTGAGCTCTGGGAGTTCCTCCAAAGCGTGTTAGATGCTTTGGTGCCAGATACTTGGAAAGTCAAGTGGGACTGAGTGTTGCCTGAAAAATGTCGACGCATCCTTTGGTGTGCCTTGAGCTTCCGTGTTATGCTTAAACCCATGGCCATTTGCTAGAATGGGGCACTGAGTCCAATCAGGAGTTAAACGGGGTCTCTATTTCAGAAGGTCTGGAAGTCTCAATATGTCCCGTAGAATTGGGGACCTTGAATGCTGGGCGGCACGGAGAGCATCTTAAAATGGTGGTGTCTAGGGCCAAGGATGATAGCCATTTATAGCCAACAGCCGGTAGCTAATGCTGGCTTTGTGAATCATCGAGCACCCAGACAGATGCATGTGTGCAGCTGGTGGTGACACTGTGCTTTACAGTGAGGTCCCGCCAAGGCGTTGTCATCGGCCTGGTTACAGCAAGAATCCTAGCCTGTTCTTCGGGGCTGGAAAAACATAGACTTAAAATCTGTACTTTCATTTAAAAATATTTTCTACGGTCAGGAAGAAGCTTTTATGTGCTTACTCAGATTTACCCGGCTAATAAAAAAAGATACTGATTGATAGCTGGAAAAATGGATTAATGATAATACTAACGAGGAATGGATAATGTTAGTAGCTGATACGTAAGATGCGTCAGGCATTGGTCCATGTTACTCACACTGATTTGTTAATTCCTTACAACAACCCTGTGAGGTAGATAGTATATTATCTCCTCTTCCCAGATGAGAACAACAGAGATTAAGCAATTTGCCTCTAGGTCATGCAGCTAGTAAATGATGGAGCCGGGACTGGAACCCATGTGGTCTAGCCCAAGTTCATGCTCACAGCCCCAGCACCACGTTAAGGTGGGGAGCACAGTTGCGAGGCCAGCACTCTCCTTGCCTTAGCTCGTTACTCACTTTTTGGACCATATTGATGTCTGTTGAGCATTTCTGCTGGGAGTTGTGGCACATATCTGGTGCTACAAGTCATACCTTCTAGAGTCATGAGAGGGTCATTAACCTCAAATAGGTTTCCACGGGGCTTTTGGATCTTCCTATCACAGCTCTAGAAAGAGAGGTCTAATGGAGTGTCAAAAATCTTAGCAATCGTCATTTTTAGCAATGTGGAATTTGGAATTTATCTTTCAACAATTTCAAAGCTCCCAGTTTCCTTGCTTGTTCCTGGTTCAAAAGCTTGGTTGCTGAATCAGTTACGATAGGCTAGAGTGTGCTTTGTAAAAGCCATAATATAGTAAATAATGTAACATTTTAGAACGGACGTTTTTCACGCATGATGCATGCCCGTAGGTCACGTTACACGCCTATCCCAGGTTACCAAGTGGTCTCTACTCATCAAAATCGTTGAAAGACCCAGGATGAGAGAGGAGCCACCATCTCAAAGTTGGCAGTGGCTATGCCATAGGAAAGAATGCCCTGGAAGGTGCGTAAGACCCGCAATTAAAGGTCCTGCCTGGAAGAAACACATAATTGGTGGGCCCAACCTGGTCTCATGGCCTCACCCAACCACAGGAGCCCTGGAAGTACAATCCTTACATGTGCCCAAAGAGGGGGAAACAACCCATAGTTGGCAAACAGCATTAATGACCTCCCCATGGTGCAGCCGGAACAACTATGAGCAAGAGGATTTTGGAAAGCTCCCAAGGTACTAATCAGAATCTGCGGAGATCTTGGTAGCACAGCAAACAGGGATCAGTGCCTGAGTCTGACTTAAATGCATTAGATTAGAAAGCACTCAATTTAGCTGGTGGTTTTCCTAATTTCAGCGACTGCTCCCTCCAGTTTTCTCTGCTTCCCTCTTTTTTTCTCCCCCCATCCACCTGCCAGTTCCCAGGATTATAACAGTGATGCTGTTGTCATCACTACTGGGATGAGACAAGGTTTCAGGGCAGCTTTTAGTCATCGTGATTTAAAAGGTTGAATAAAACTGTGATTACAAAGAGTAAAGAATAAGAATATATTTGTAAACCTTTTATGTACCGTCTACTGATTTTGTGTTCGCAAGAGGGGGTGGGGGCTCTGTGGGACTCCATCCCTACCTCTCATGCAATAGAATCATTTCATTCTGTCTGTGCTGTTTTTGGTACATGCAGGATGCAGCTTTTTACCACGTGGGGACCCGCTATCAAATCTGACTCTGGATTGACCTAGAGCAGAGGAGGTAGGAGACCTGTCACTATTCCTCAGTGTGACTGATTACGGGGAAACGGCTGAACTGCAAACATGGTTGATCTTGGTGTGTTTCCCACCAGGAAACAGGAAAGGGAATGGATTTTGAAGTCCTGCAGACCTAGGTTCAGATTTTAGCGGCACCTCTTATTAGCCTATGATCTTGGGCAGATCTGTTTCCTCATCCATTGTAAACTATCAAAACTCAGAGTCAACAACTGCTTAAGAAGTTTGTCTCTTTAGACAGGCATGAAATAGGAAAGCACTAGGCTGCCATGACCTTGTCTCTGATGCTGACATGTTAGGAACCGTAGGAGGATTATTATGGCAATGAACCCACCAGGCTCTTCTTGGGTCCAGTACGTGAAGCCCAGAAGACACATGTTTACGTGAACTTGCCACCTGCTCCCCTTCAAAGAACCATAGTTAAATATTTCAGTGCGTGTTTCACATTGAGGCGATCAGTAAGTAGAGATTTTTTACACGGTAAAAAGACCTTTCAAGGAGAGAGATGTCAAAATAGCTGGTGTGGGGTGGGGTGGGAGCTGATATTGTCACGTTATTGACTGTAAGTAGCCTGATTGTACCATCCAAGTACATCAAAAGCCGGAAGGGAGAGAGTCCAACCGAAGTGGTTCTTTTTATTCCTTCGTCACTGAAGAGAAGAATGCATCAGTGCTGGGTGAATATACTCCATTGTGTTTTCTGGAAAATAGATTTAAACCGTATTTCTTGTTTCTTGTTTCATTAGAGTGAGAGATCTGACAACGATAGGTGGTCGGGATAGAAACTCATGAGTTCTGAGCAAACCAGTAAATCGCCAAGAATCACAGATTTTTACTAAAACAAAGGCCCCTTGCCCTCTGTTGACTGTCCTCTTCCCAAGTCTAATCCTGAGTGGCTTGCCAGTTTTCCTGCCCATTCCCGTCGTGGCTGCAGTGATGGGTCACTAGAGCCCAGGACCACCTGACCGAAAATAACTCACTGAACCCAAATCCCTAGGGATGTGGCCCAGGACTCTTAATTTTTACAAGTTCCCCAAACACTGACATTTGAAAACCATTGATGGAACGTCCACACGTGAAATGATTCCTAAACTCCATTATCAGTGAGGAGAAGCCTCACACCTTTTAAGGATTATGAAAACTGGAGGAGGAATGTTCCAGAGCCTAACTGTCGGCAGGGAACTGCCTGGAACCCAAGCAGTTATCCGCTTCTCCCCATTTTCTACTCACATCCCCAGGAAATGGGCTCAGTAAGAGACTGCTGGGGATTTTCCTACTTTTATTTTACATTATTGATATTCTTGTGACATTTCACAGATTGCTCCTTAAGTTTTCACAGCTTCTGTCTTGCCCTTTTGACTATAGATGGCTCTCTTGGCTGTGTTTTGTGTTCCCTTTTGACTATAGAAGGCTCTCTTGGCTGTGTTGTGTGTTCCCCTTTGTGTTCCCTTCTGTGCCCGGCGCATCATCTGTGCTCTATAGATATCTATAAATTCATTGATTTGGGCGCAGCTCAGGTGTCACTTCACCTGGGGGGTTAAAGATACCCTGAAGGGAACGTCTGCATCTGAGTCTCCTGCTGCATCCCTCATGTGCTTGGAACTGAGAGCCGCCACATGGCGGGTGCCCAGCAAATGCACACTGATTGATTGACCTTGGACTTGCCATCTTATTTTGACCAATGCCTGCGTATCTTTAGGAAAATCGGCTCCTGTTAGCAGTCACCTGTGACCATCCAGGCGTCACTCCAGAAATGGCTGCTTCTCAGGCAGCTACTCCGGAAGTTAATGCTAACACCCTCCAACTGCCTACTTGACATCCCCTCCTGGCTGTCTAGCGGACATCTCTAACACCATACACCCGAAACCGAACCCCTCGTCCTCTCTCCGTTCTGCTCCGTTCCCAATCTTCACCGTCTTGGGCAATGGCAACCCCATGCTTCCAGCTGCTCAGGTCCAAACCTTTGGAGTCACCTTTCATGCCGCTCTTCCTCTTACGTCCCATATCCCATCTGCAGTAAACGCTGCTCCACCTTCAAGATACGTTGAGGATCTGACCGCATCGCGGCACCTGCACTGTTGCCTCCCTGGTCTCAGCCCCCGTCATCTGTCCCCGTCGGTTCTGTAGTGGTCCCCTTGGTCCCATCCTCATCTCCCCCTGGTTTACTCTCAATATAGCTGCCAGGGTATACATTTAAATCCTCTGGAAAGTTAAGTTAGATAGTGTGATTCTGCTGCCACAGACCCTACAATTCCTTCTCCCATTTCTCCTAGAATAAAATCCAAATCCAATTCCATATCTCCGTGGCCTCGTTTGTAATCACATCTTGCTCAGTCTGCTTCAGTGGCACTGCTGTTTGGCAATCCTGCCAGGCACCCCCGCCCCTCACCAGGAGGTGGCTGTTCTCTCTTAATGTGCCCTGTGGAGAACTCCCCCGTTTCATTCACATCTTCGCTCAGATGCCATCTTCACAGTGATTCTGTTCTTCACCACTCGGTTTAAAACTTCACCATCTCGTCAGCACACGTAATCTTTTTTTTTTTTTTATTTTTTTTTTTTAACGTTTATTTATTTTTGAGACAGAGAGAGACAGAGCATGAACGGGGGAGGGTCAGAGAGAGAGGGAGACACAGAATCTGAAACAGGCTCCAAGCTCTGAGCGGTCAGCACAGAGCCCGACGCGGGGCTCGAACTCACGGACCATGAGATCATGACCTGAGCCGAAGTCGGCCGCTCAACCGACTGAGCCACCCAGATGCCCCAGCACACGTAATCTTCTAACCCGGCCCTAATTTTCCCATTGCATTTACCACATTTCCACACAATGTACACATTACCTGATTATTGTGCTTGTTGGTCATATATTTTCCTAACCAGCGTGAAACCTGGGCGGGGCTTTTGTCTGTTTTGTTCCTTAATGTTTCCCTAGTGCCTAGACTATCTAGTAAATTGTTAAGCAGGAAGGGAAGGAGGGAAGGGAGGACTAAAGGGAGGGAAGGGAGGAAGGAAGGAAGGAAGGAAGGAAGGAAGGAAGGAAGGAAGGAAGGACTCCATTTTGTTGGAAGACCTCAATATGAAAAACTACAGTGGTGAAGGCAAAAATCAACGTAAATCCACATTGAACGGAGAGAAGAGCACCACATTTTTGAGAACTAGCAGAGGAGGCATTTCTCACATGTCAGTTGTTTCTGATTGAACTGAGTGGTCTGCAGCACCTGCTTGGATTGATTAAATGGCTCCCTGTCTAATCAACTCTCCATCAGTTATTATCTGTGCTCTCACTGTCGGCCATATTGAATGGTGAATGGCTTCCTCTGGCCCTTTGTCAGGCTTCCAAAGCTATGGGGTTTGTGACGTAAGGTTCTGAGGAGGGTGGAAGAAGTCCCCAGGCTAAACAGAGGTTGAGAGCATCTCCCCGGGGGTAGTCAGAGGTCCCCACTGTAAGTGCCCCTTGGGAACCAAGGCTTTTGTGAGGACACTGGCTTCTGTGAGCCTGAAGCGGAAGCTTCATCCCATTGCATTTGATCTAGGAGCTGCTGCCGCCTGTGGTGAGGAGGCGGATCCAAGAAAGGTGTGGATAGGTTAAAAGCCATTTCTGCTCATTAGCAATACCCTCTGTTAGCATTCAACAGCAGCACTGGTGTTAATGGGTCTTGTCAGTTCCATGATTCCTTACGAACATGGTCCTGGGGACACTCCCACAGGTGGGGTGGAGGTGAGCTCACCCTACTGCTCTCTTCCAGCCACTCAGCAACTCACCCGAGTAAACCTGTGTTGTATTGGTTGAGGTCCTCATGGGTTGAGTTATCAAAAGGCTTCCGTGTGGGTCCCCAAGGCCAGGACCGCATATGAGGGTGGTTCGTCTGGGTGAGAGCGGCGATTTTAAAATGTGGTCACAAGTTCTTTGACGCGTCTTGCGTTGAGAGGTTGGGGTCAACGTCCTTCAGTCCGGGTGGGTTCTGTGATTACGACGTACCAACAGAGAAAGGTGAAGTGATGCTACGTGACTTCCAAAGTTAGGTCACTAAATGTCATGCCGCCTCCACCTTTTTTTGTGGAAACACTCGCTCTTGGAGCCCCAGTCCACCATGTAAAGAGTCTGACCATGCTGAGGCTGTCGCGCTGGAGAGGCCACAGGGAGAGACTCCAATTGACAATCCCAGCTGAGCAATCTCATCCTTACCCCTTCCTGACCCACACACCAGATCCGTGAGCAAAGAAGCTTCTTCAAGATTGGATTCTGCAGGCGTCGTGGAGCAGCTGTGCCCTCTCCCAATTTCTGACCTATAGACCCCTCGAGCACAATCAGATGGGTGCTGTTCTTTGCCACTAAATTTTGGGGTCGTTCTGTAGCCATACCTAATCGGAACAGCAGCATATGGGGAAGATACCAGTTTTGGAATCAGTTATAGGTCAGTTCGAATGTCGGCTCCTCCTTGGCCAGTTCTGTGACATTGGACGGGGTCTGATGCAGCTTTCAAGTGGGGAAAACATCACCTGTGTTTCAGGTTGATGTAAGGGTTAAATGAGGTAATAGATGTGCAAGGCTTATCAGGTAGTAGGTATTTGAAAAAAATCTTAGCTTCCCTTTTCTTCCCTTCCCTCCCACCTTAGGAAAAAGAAAACAATCGCCTGGCTGTGTCCATATTGGAAGTGTGAGTAGGGCCAATGCATCCTGTGGTCCCAGGGTGGGCACTCTGTGTTAGAGCTTTCAGCTCGCTTGTCCCAGGGTCTCACCCGTTTGCCCCAGCTCCGTTAAGCAGGGCCTGGTCTCCACGAGCTTAGAGCGTAGCACAGGGTCTGGGTCAAAATA
The DNA here is from genome assembly GCF_023721935.1 of Panthera uncia. NCBI lineage: Eukaryota > Metazoa > Chordata > Mammalia > Carnivora > Felidae > Panthera > Panthera uncia. The sequence continues at coordinate 24,033,666 of NW_026057576.1, read as the reverse complement.
GTTGTTCCAGAAATGTTGTCCAATAAATAGTGTGTTAAGAAGTGTATGCAAACAGAAATCTGAACCTGTAGGTATGGCTTCATAGTGGCTAGGGGTGTACAAAGAGTTATAGTTCTAAGAATTAAACCTGATTTTTAGAAGTCAGCTGTCAAAGAGATCCAGACTCTGGCACTTAACTGCCAAGGGTCAAATCCTGGCTCTGTTCCTTATTGGCTGTGTGACCTTAGGCTAGTTACATACCCTCTCTGTTTCTCCATCTACAAAAGGGGAGACAAGAGATGGTACCTACCTAAGCGGTTTGTTGTAACAAGCAAACACTGTGCGTAAAGCACCTATAACAGCACCTAGCTCATGGTCACCTTATCGTGTTTCTCAAAGTAAGGTGCATAGGACCAGGAACATCCATATCACCTATGAACTTGTTAGTGTTGCAAGAATCTCGGGCCACACCCCGGACAAATCCGATCAGAATTTGTGTTTTAACAAGATCCACAGGTGATTCATACGTCCGTTAAAACTCGAGAACTGCTAGGGCACCTGGGCGGCGCAGTTGGTCGAGTGGCTCTTGATTTCAGCTCAGGTCATGATCTCACAGTTTGGTTTCTCACGGATCTTCTGAGATCTCACGGATCTCACAGGGATCGAGCCCTGTGTCTGAGACCGCGCCGACAGCACGGAGCCTGCTTGGGATTCTCTCTTTCTCTCTCCCCATCTCTCTCTCTCTCTCTCTCTCTCTCTCTCTCTCTGTCAAAATAAATAAGACATATAAGCTTTAAGAAAAATAAAACTTGGGAACCACTGTTCTAATAAGCTCAGGTAGCATTATGATGTAAAGGAGAACTGTCCTGCATTTGGGAAAACGTCTTTCTAAAAATTTTGTGCGGCCCCAACAGGCAGGGTTTTACAAAATGGGGTGGCCTGGGGATTAGGCCAAAGGAGGGGCCGTGCCAAGGGCCACCATGCACCCGTCCAGCAGCGTCCTCCTCCTCTCCTCCTGCCACCCTGCTTCAACCTTCAGCGTTTCTTCTTTCTTGCCCGTAGGCAAATGCACGCCTCGCCAGGGGTCTCGTGCTTTATTCCTGGGCCTGATCATTCTCTGTGGTTCCACTGTGGTTCACTGTCCGGGGCTTCGTCCAGGTCAAGGGACACGGTGTCATCTGCGGTGTCCCACGCCATGGAAATTGGCTTTCCATTTGTCAGAGGCCTCCCCTTGTGTTACACGGGTAAGTGCCCCTGTAATTTTGCCTCAAACTAAGAACACGTTAAAAAAACGTATGCCTTTGTGCAAAGCCTTAGCTTCCCAGTTAACCCCTCTGCCGCTCTTATGCAAAAATAACCGTTGTGGCCTATTTGTGGCCCGGTTCTTTGAGTAATATATACCTCTGTGACTGCGTGCATCGCTGCGGAGACGGCTCTTCAGAAACGGTTTTCGGAATAAAGATAATCATTACTTTTAAAATTACTGCAGTCTGACTTCTCATTAAAATTTCATTAATGCCTTTCCCGGGTGTATTAAATCGGACACTTTTAAAAGCATATCACTCTATCATATTTCCATTAATACTGCCCACCATTTTAATAGCCCCGGAATGCGTTAATACCTCTGTGCGCTTAACGCAAGAAAAGCAATGTGGAATGACCGAACTAGAGTCCACATCCTTACACAGTGTTCGGCCCAGCCCTGTCTCACTCCCGCACCTCTGTAGAACCGCCTCGACAGAACTCAGCAATCAAAGTAGCAGTTCTAGGAAGATGTCAGTTAGGAAATCAGTGGATTCTGCGCTAGGGGTCCTTGGGCCCCTGCGTTGTCATTTGAGCGATAAGGGCCCCCCAGGGCTGGGAATGCAGTTTTTCAGTGGCGTGCCGGCAACAGATGGGTCTACGGCAGGCAGGCTGTGGCCATGACACAGCTCTCCGGACTCCGTGCCCGGGTTGGGGGGCATCTTCCCCTCCTGCTTCGAGGTACTCCAACCCCCCCCCCCCACCTCCTCTGCCTCACACAGCCATAGCCTCTCCGAACATGCCGCAGACGCCAGATATGAAATGGCTTGGAACAAAAAGGGAGGAAAAAGCCATCGCCTCACTGAGGCGCCCGTGTCCATGCCGCCTCCTGCTGCGGTTTAATGATTCAGTTGTGGGTGAGGAAAGCGGCATGCCTTTATGTCCCCAAAGGGAGTCGCTCAAATTTGCAAAGCCTCCATCCCAGCCTGCAGGAGCCCAAAGGTTTTCTGGACCAAATGATCTCTCCCAGTACAGATGTTATTGTTTTAATATAATGAAAAATGCAGTGACATCAAGGGCTTACAATAGCCCCCATCATTCATCCTTTCAAGCCATACAAGTATATTTAGTGAACGGATGGAGTAATCAGGGAGCACAAGGCAGGCTGATCTATTATTCAGGTTATTACGGAATCGGCAATGTTTACTTTCTTATTATAGTTTTCCAATTAGTGGGAGAGCAATGGCAGTAGCCCAGCTTGGGGTCTCCAGGGAGATGCCTGAAATTTTATGTGCAACTTAAAGGGAATAGAAGAAGTTGTCAGGGCTGCGACTTGTGCTAATCTTTGCTTTTCACCAAGGGATTAGGTGGAGGGCTGCGGATTTGCAGTTTTAATCAGAGAAACTGCTGGAACTTTCATCACGGCCTCTGAAGGATGCCCGTGGCTCCTTCCACCTCTGATGGAGCAGGTCACTGGATCCTTTGTGTGCAAGAATTATCAGGGCTTTTTGGAATTGGCAGCTGTGTGGTCAGCTGTTTTCTGGCTCGACTCCTGGGTGCGCCCCTGTCCGTTGGCCATGAGTGCGGTTGAGGACGCCATACTTAGATGGGCATTTCTCCTGTTCTACCCCCTCGCCCCCTTCACCAGTGCCCATGGCCTTTCCTGGAATGCTCTCCTCCCTTCTCTCGGGCCAGCACACCCCTGAGGACAGCATTCTGCATACATGTCCTTCCTCTTAAGGCTCTACTAGTCTGTAAATAGGCCCTTCCTCCTTAAAAATATATACTATGCAGGGGCGCCTGGGTGGCTCAGTCGGTTGAGTGACCGACTTCGGCTCAGGTCATGATCTCACAGTATGTGAGTTCGAGCCCCACATCGGGCTCTGTGCTGACCGCTCAGAGCCTGGAGCCCGCTTCGGATTCTGTGTCTCCCTCTCTTTCTGCCCCTACCCCACTCATGCTCTCTCTGTCTCAGAAATAAATAAATATTAAAAAAAAAATTTTAAAAAGTACATACCAAAAATCTAATTATAAGAGCAGCTCGTTTTAGAAACTGTTGATAATAAAGAATATAACGTAAAGTAACATCTAATCCCACTGCCCCGAAAGGTAATCATTTTTAGCTTCTTAGCGATGATTTTTAGCTTCTTAGCGATGATTTTCATGGTTGCACACTCCGTTACTTTTGTCACTTGACAGTGTGTCGTGAGCGTTTTCTCATGCCAGTGACAATTTTTCTAACAGTGTCATTTTAAATGACAGAATAGTAGTTTATTTAAAGAGGTATCTTGTGTTCAAAAACAACTCCTATATTTTTGGCCATTTAAGTGGTTTCTAAAATTTCTCTCATGTAAACTGTGCCGTGATGAATGTGTCTGTGCACATCTGTTATTATTGCCTTAAGATATGTTCCTAGAAGTGAGATTGCCGAATTAAAGCGTATACGCCGGCTTGAAGGGTTTGACCAATACTGACATTTTATTCTCTGTAAATATCGTTCCAACTTCTTTTGGCCCAGCAAGCAAGTGTATTGTTAACGACTGCTTCCTTGTTTGACCGGGGGGGGGGGGGGGGGGGCGGCGGTAAACATGTAAGTTCCTGAAGGGTGGGAAGCACATCTCCTCACTTTGTCCCTATACCAAATATGGGGGACGAAGTCTCTTATCCATGGCCAGCTCACCAAGGCTGGATCAGGTGAGAAGCTCACCCTCGGGGTTGTGCCGAGTACAGGGTCAGATCTGGTCTTTATTTACAATTCTGGATTTGTTGGCACCCATCTTTTAAAAAATATTGCCAGAAAACATTTATTTTCATCCTTGACTTGGGGGCCCCTTCTTCAGTCTTACACCTGAAGTGAATGCCTCGCTGTCCTCACCCTACCCCTGGCCCTGTGCCAGCTTCTCTAACCCACTGCCCTGAGGGGCCTGGCCCGTGTGGCCCGTGTCCCATCCCTTGTTGATGCAGGCGATCAAAATGATGGCTCTGAGGTTGAGGTCACCCTTTGCCCCACATGTTGTTTCCCTGGGGGCGGCTGAGGCTCGAAGAGGAGGAATAACAGATTCAGGGCCAGAGAACGGGGCGGAGGCGGGGGGCGGGGGCGGGGCAGTGCTTCCCCGTCCAGGGCTTTCCAGGAGCAGAGGTTTAATTCTGGCCAGGAGGTTCTGCAGCCGCCCTGTAATCCTCCCTTCGTCCTCCCACTTTCTACATCCCAAGCGTTTCCTGCCTCACGGTCTTAACAATTTAATGGTCATAATAATAGACTCTGTTATCATGTCCTTACTGTTTGCCCAAGAGAACGCAGCCGGGAGGAGATGGAATCCTCATGTAAGCTCCCGTCACCCGGCCAAGGCAACGCGCTTACGAGCTGTGGCTCAGCGTCCAGCCCTACTGTTTTCAAAGTCTAGTTTGGCCGTTTTCAAACTGGGCGACTGGGCAAAATCCTTAAGCCTCCCTACGTAAGCCTCAGTTTCTTCAGCTGTGATGTGGGACTAACGGGTGGCCGTTTTGTAGGTAATGCATTGCTACCCCGGGCTTTGTACGGGTAAAGTGGAAAGCCCAGTGCTCAGCGCGCAGTCAGTGATGCTCCAGCGTTAGCGTGGCGGAGGCCCAGAAGCTGTTCTCTGCTGCTTCTACGGCACTAGAAGCTCCCGGGCTCTCTGGGCTTAGGGTCATAGGGAGTATTGACTCTTCTTCCCAGCCTGCACGAGGCAATGAGCTCACCAAGGCCCAGCCCTACAGAGGATCATAGGCTGAGCCTCGTGAGTTGAAGGGGGTCTTAGAGATCATCCCCTCCTTTGTTACACAGTGTGTGGCCTGACGTCCAGCAGCATGGCTGTCCCTGAGGCCTTGTCAGGAGCACAGAATCTGAGACTCCACCCAGCCCTGTGGAGTCGAGTCTGAATTTTTCCAAGACTCCACAGGTGATTCCCAGGTACCCTAAGGTTTGAGAGCGCTGATCTGGTCTAATTCTCAACTCCGCCTCTCCTTCCTCAGGTCTCCACCTCTTCCATCTAGCCTGTCGTGCCCCTGCCGGCTCGGAGTGTTAATAGTGGGGACCGTTCCTCCCTCTCCTTTCTCTCTGGCACCCCCCTCCCGCCATGGGGCAGAGAAATAGGACAACTTGATTCTGCGCGTGCTTGCAAAGTCACTCTCCTTCTACTCTAGGCTCTCCAGATGCTCCTGCTTTGCCTCACGTTCTGGATGTCCCCAGTCCGTCAGGCTTGACTGTGACTTATAGAGGCATGGTGACAGCGTGTGTAGAGCCACCGTTACCAGATTCTGTGGTGACCGCAGCATTCCCAAACTTGCGTGAGTAGGGAGCATGCCCCTGATAGGCCCTGGAGGGAGTTACTGTCAGCATGGGTGGTGCATCTGGGGGTAAGCACGGACAGGGAGCACAGTGAACCAAAGAGCTAGGATAGTTGAGTGACAACACAATTGCACCGGTGTCACCCCCGCCAATCCTCCAATCTGCTGACCGGGACCCAGTGTCAGGAAGGCCAGGCGGTGACTCACGGGGAATTAGCTTTTCTGGGTTTGCATAAGTTGCGTGGCTCTTTGCTCTCTGTATTTCTCTGGACTTGCCTTTTGGCAAGCTAGCCTTCACATTCAGCTTTGTCAAAAGTAGCAAAAGGACACTTATTGAGCTCCTGCTATACGTTGGGCCTCGTGCAAGGGTTGAAGAAGTGGTGGTCCTTGCCTTGCTGTTAAGACATGGAGACGGAGACATTTGTGAAAAACTGGAATCCAAGAGCAGCTGGCTGGAGCTATGATACAGACGCAGAGCTGACAGGAGAGGAGTCCGGCATGGGGGAGGGGCAGACACCCTGAATGTCGAGCCAAAGGCCATCGGTCTTACTTCCTCCCAGCTACCGTCACCCTAACTTCGTGACCCCCCCCTTGTTGGGGGACCATGGGCTTCAAGGGAATTGGGTCTTACGTAACTTTGACAACCGACACAGATTAACGAAGAGCGGGAGGATTTTATCTTTTTCAAAAACATCATCGTTGGAAGCGATCACATCCCTCTGATACGCGTTTATGTCTTCTTAAAATGTGTCTCCTTCCACTGTAATAACGTGAGGCCCTTGACAACAGAGATTCTGCCTCCTTGTTCAGGGCTCTCTTCCAGCACTTGGGGAACAGGGTCAGGCAGTGGTAGACATTCACATGAAATATACAGACCCACCCAGGCAGGCAGCTCCTTTCGATTCAACAAATAGTGACTGACTTTTCTCTCGTGTGCCAGGCGCTGTGTTGGGCCCCAGGGACTCTATGAACAGACACAGATCTGGGAGGAGACACAAAACAAGGTACTGCAAGCGTGATGAGTATCATGCATCAGAGGGATTTAAAGCAGGGCGGGCCTTGCGTTAAAGCGGGGGTGTCAAGAAAGAACACCCCCACCCCGAGGCCCGGGAAGGAGAGAGTTACCCAGATAGGGGTGGGTGGTGAGTGGGAGGGAGAGCATTCCGGGCAGAGGCAGTAGCACGAGGACCCTGAAGAGCGAGGGTGCCACACACGTCCCGGGAGAACAGAGTGCAGGGAGGTGGGCGAATGAGGCTGATGAGAAAGCGGGATCTGAGCAGGACAGAGCTGACAGACAGAAGCGACAGTAGGCTGGGGGAGCGCCCAGGCCAGGATTCAGACTGGGGTTGGGAGGCCGTGGAGGCCCACAAAGGGGGGAATGGCGGTGTGTGCGCGGGGCACTGCCGATGCGCCTGCGTCATTCCTGGTGACAGCTGACTGTGGCGAGCATTTTCTCCAGGGACACCCAGGTCCCTAACCCCCCTGCTGACTGAGTTCTGTGGATCCCACTCTTAGCCCGACGAACATTGGCAGTAGAGTCACCCTGACTCTGACAGGACCCCTGGGAGGGACCACGAGGGCAGAAATGGAGGTGGGGGTGGGGGGGCTATGGAGCAGAGCTCTGGAAATCGACTTGGCATTACAACATGGCCTCTTAGGAAGGTGTTACGTTTATTCTTCCTTGTTTTACTGATGTGCGCTTTTAATTTCTGTTAAAATAACAGAATGGAAATGTCTGCAGCCTCTCCTGGGGGAGCTCTAAGCCCTGATTTTAGCTCCATTAATAAGGCTATCAAGACTTCTCTTCCCTTGGGCTCGTCCAACTGGTCTTTTCCCAGAACTATTTTGAGCTTAGCAGGATTTGCTGTTTCAACTCAAATCAGCAAGCATTTCTTGAGCAGGCACTGTGTCAAAGTGCTCGGCATTGAGGGGGATCCAGAGGTAAATGGAACAGTCCTGGCTCAGAGCACACACACATTAGGGGAGAGGTACATAAACAGCTAAACTATGGACCAAGGGGGGATGAACTGAGCCCTTGAATGGCGTTTGAATAAAGCATTCAAGGAGTAGGGGATCTGGGGGCAGGGAGGAGTCACTGAGGGCTGACTGAAGCTTGCAGGCTTCATAGGAGAGAAAGGGAGTTCGAGGGTAGGAAACAGCATAGAGCAAAGGGCTAGAGGAGTAAACTCATCCCATGTACTGATGTGTAGGATGTGTGACGGACATGTGGAAGACAAGCTTGAAAGATAGCAGGAACCCACTTGCGATGGCTTTACGTGCCACACTCAAGCGTGAGAATTGCCTCTCACAACGGTGGGGAGCCATTAAAGACCCTGAAGGAGGAGAGGGACACGGCCTGATGTGTGCTGTATAAAGATCGTCTTTCTGGCGGTGCAAAGGACAGATTGGAGAGACAGGCAGTCGGACACACAGGGAGTGGAGTAGGGAAAGGACGATAATTTTAGTATCCAGGTAAGAACTTGGAAAGAAGTGGTGGGCCTGGAAAGGAAACCTTAAGCACAAGCTCTAAGGGAGCGGTATTTTTCAACCCCGTCTGAAATGAAGTTCATAAATAATATAACCAACCTACTCTCGTAACTTCAGAAATTATCAGACACTAAGTACAATATAAAGGAGAAACAGCAAGGAAGTTCTTTACAGTCAAAGAATGTGCATTTCAATATGAACTGGTCAGATATTTTCACCCGTACTAAGACCGCTGTGAAGGCGCCACCTGAAAATAGAACATGACGTAGTGTGGAGCATCTTACGTGGCAGTCTGAGTACCTTGAGCGATGCCGCCATTTGCGATGTAATTTTCTGAAAGGTGGGATGAGACGTGGGGAGCCAGTGGTATAGGGGAAGGATCAAGGGGATGCTGGGGTGGACTGGAAAAGCCAGCTGAGGAAAAGGGAAGGGTTTAAGAGGCCCCTGGGGCTTCTAGTCCAGGTAACTGAGAGGAGAGTGTGGCCTCTTCCAAGACAAGGAACTGAAGGAGGAGGCAAGGTTTGTTAGGGGTGCCCCCTGGCAGGCAGAGGCTTCAGGTCCGTGTCGACCTGGGTAAACTGAGTTTCAGGCGCCTAGCGGAGCTCTCTGTGTAGTGTTTAGGAATTTCCTGGAAGTCCACGGCATCAAACGTGGCGGAGAGTTTGGGGGACGACGAAGTCTGGAAAGCGGCTACTGTATCTGGCAATAAGGCGGTAGGTAGCTTGTGACTTGAGAAAGCTGAGGCGGTAGTTGTGAGGGATGAAGCTGAAACACGGAAAGGAAGACACTGGAAGTGAATGAAGTAGAAGCAGCAGACTTGAAGAGTCTGGACTGTTGGAAGGAGGGGGAGTGGGAGATGCGTGTGCACGCAGGCTGTGTGTGTGCGTGCACGCACGGGCACACGCACAGAGAAATGGATGGGGAGAGAGAGCCAGGGATAGAGGAGAGTGAGGTACGATGCATTTGGCTTGAGTTCTACCTAGAACTTAAGAATTATAGCAACAAAACTGGTTGAATTAATAAAAGCACTATCCAGGTTTTGTTTGGTTTTGTTTTTTTAAAGAAATTTACAAGGCATCTAGCCCAGTGTTCCTGGTACGCATCGTGGCCACTTTAATATTGTCAGTCAAATCTAGGAGTTGGTCGGCCTTCCAGTAAAATGGCTCATTAAAGGATTCAGTGGCAATTTAATTCTTGTTTTCTAACAACCAGGCCAAAGGATCTGGTGGCAGAGAAGGCCTCTCTTGGGCTAAGGCTCCTAGAGGAGGCAGTGGGCAGATTGCAAATATCGTCTCTCCATTTGGATATGGGCAAAGAAAAATGTTGTTTTTTTTTGTTTTTTTTAAAAAAAGGTCCATCACAGGGTACCAGCATGGAGACCCATGTGGGGGTGAGCCCTAAGATTCAAATACTTACAGGCTCCCATTCTGAGCTCAGTCAAGGGCAGCGTAGCCCCTCAGTCCCTCCCTTGGGCCCACTGTGGAGAAATTCATCTAATTCCATTTTACATCTCTGACCTGCGGGGCTTATTACATCACCTTTCCTCCATTCACCCAATTGTCTCATACAACTGAATCAAGCTGACATTTTGATAGGAAACTCCAAGATGGGGTGAGTCTCAAATTTGGTGTCTTTTCCCCTAACATGGTTTTCATTGATTCTGAGAGTTACTCTTTCACAATTCCCACGCAGGGACTGAGACGTTCTTCTTGGCGAGCAGGTGTGTGTGTGTGTGGGTTGGGGGTGGGGGAGGGGGGGCGGTGGGGGGGTAGTGGTGGGGAACACTCTCTTTGTACCAAGATGGCTTAGATTTCTTCCCAGCTTCCTCTCCTGCAACAGCTCAGGAAGCATAAATGGGTTGGGGGATGGGCCGTGTGTCGAATGGAAACGTCTTGTAATTTCAAAGCAACCAAACGAAATAGGTCCTTCAGAATGGTTTTATTTTCTGTGGCGATATAGTCGTGGGCACAAAAATCTCCTCCTCTTCTTTAACCTGCGTCTGTAGCCTTTTGCATTACCTAGTCAATAGCAGAAAATAGGATTTCTCACCTACAGATGGTGAAGAGAGAAGAGGCTAGCCTCAACATTAGGTAGAAATTACTTGTCAAGTTTGATCAATTCAGAGAAAATCCAAATCCCCTTTGAAAAGGCACCGTTGATGTTCCAAGATTAGTGGGGATGTCCTTATAGATCTATTGTTTGGCTAAATTGTCTGCATATGCAGGGTGTTTGCTAAATGAATGATACATTTGCATCTAAATGGTCCATAAATAATTTCATTCTGCTCCAGACAGGATAATAAACAAGCTCCCTCCCCACTGTTGGACTTGTGAGTTGCGTGTGAGTGTGGACTCCTCTCTTACTGCTTTGCGCTATTATTTGACAAGGCAACGGGGAAGGAGTGCACGAATCTATTAACGAGCACCAATCTCCATTATGAGCTGAGGTCTGAGTGAGCCGGCAGCAAAATCTTTCATAATGTGCAGCTTTTGGCCTCCAGCTTCATGGGCAAAAATTTTTAAAAAGACATCAGAAATCAGAGCCGCTGCCACTGTAGAAATTCTGCTTTGCACGTTGGGGATGGTGTGAGGCATTAATTACCATCTGCAAGCTGCTTTTTACGAGAGCATTAAGCACCTATGCCTCCTCTCCAACATGCTGGTATTTATAGCACACATGCGGATGTGGGGCCCGAGATCTACATTCGAGTTGGTACTCGGAACATTTTAGCTACTAAGTGGACACGGCCAGGTATTAAGGTCGTGCCGAGCTCTCCCTCCGTGTCCAAGCTGATGAGTTCCAGCTCTTAATTTGGAAGACAGGGAGCTTACGATGGCATTGACAGTTGCCAGTTTCCAGCTGCCATTATGTCTTGCCTGTTATGTCAAAACCGTGACTTTTTATGGCCTCCTTTCATGAGATTTGTGATGTTCCGTTCTTTTAAAGGCTCCAAGGGGATGGTGATGGTATACCTTGATTTAAGAAAGCTCAATATATTAAATCTAGCTTCACACGAAAGAAATATAGAAGTGCAGTTATTCACTTTGCAAAAGGATTCACAATGGGATTCTTTCAGTAATAAATATTATATGCGGCACTTAGAATGTGATTTCGTTCATTGTTTCAGGGAAGAGGTCTATTGGCAAAATGCAGCCTACTTAAAGGATTTTGGTGCTTTTTACTTCGGATTATTAACCCTCTGTTCCCCAGACTCCACCGGCATTGGGAACAATCTAGAGCTCAGGTGGCATTTCCAGGGGTAGCCGCTTCTCATCACCAGTTTTGTTCCTGGAGCTCTGTTGTGCTTTACCACAACTCCACGAAAGCTTAACTGGACTTGCTTAGGGCAGATGGCAATCCCCTTTCAGTTTGCCCTCTTGACCAAATCTAAGACTGAAACGCTAAGTAACACCTATACTTTGCAGTTTCCCTGGCATTTCGGGCTCTTCATATAATTTAGGGACTTGATCTTTAGGCAAGCGTGGTGGGTAGGACATCTGGCTTTTGTAGGGGAAGAGAAATCATTTTCCCTCTACCCTTAGGAGTTCTTATCTGAGACCCATAGAATAAGAGATGAACAAGAGAAAAAGTTTATTAATAGGTACACCTCCTGGGTACCTGGGACACTCGGGAGAAATGAGTAAGCTGTAGAAGGGACTTGAGAATTCAGGATTAAATACCATCTTAATGGGGGGGGGGGAAGGAGGGATTTAGGCCTCTCGGGAGAGTAACTGATTTTTCAGAAAGGTGAAGGAACCATTAGAAAAACAGGAGGGAGGTATAGTTTGTGACAAAGTTTGTCTGAGTGTGATGTTGCCTTGAAGTCTCCTCTCCATGGTCAAAGTCAGTCTGCCCCCATTGATGACATTCTGGGGGGGACATTTATGACAACCGAGTTCCTGTTGGAGGACGTATCTTTAGACAGATAGAGGGAGTTCAGAGAAAGCCTCTCCCTGCGTTTGCTCTTTTTTGAGCACCTACAGCTCAAAATGTCAGTATATCAAAGTGGCATATTTTGGGGGGGGGTGCTTCTCCTGAACTCCCACAGGCATTTTTTGCTACCCTTCCTTCTTCTGGGGCAGCTGTGATAGTTTCCGAGCCTAGTGTTTGGTCTCTAGCATCAAGGTGGTCAAGCAGCAGAAGGCAACAGCAGTGGTATTTCTGCCAGAAGAATGCTGTACATAGCCGAGAGTTTTCCCTGGCTGGCTCTGTTTCTGACTGTATGACTCTTTGGATCTCCTGTGAATTTCCTAATACACTTCTGTTTAAACTAGCTCGAGTAGATTTTATAGTCTACAACTTGGCTGATGTACCCTCCCTTCCCTGTGTGCCCTGGGTGGTTCACACTCAAGGCTACTGTGTACAGCTGTTCAGATTGTGCACTGCACAACTCCAGAGGGCACCATTCACATAGGCTGAACAACTTTGCGTTATGAATTGCTGTCTTCTTGAAAGCCTGTTGCCTATCCCTGAACTCTGCAGCTCCCGCTGCCTTAGTTTGGATCTCACTCCACCACTTGTGCATTAGCTGCCTCCCCAGCGTGAAGGGAGAATTCTCTATAGAGATTACAACTCTTTCAGCCCACAGGACCTTCTCCAAGAGATTAAAACTCTTTTAGGCTGGACATATTAATCATGTTCTGTTTTTTTTGCAATTTATGATGCCTTGAGGCCTTGACCACCTGGTGAGGGACTGTTCCTCCCCACGCTAGCTAATTCCTAGAGATAGCAAACAACCTGCCTAGGAACATGCCTTCGGCATGCAAACCTGCCAGTCCCGAATCCACACCCCTATGCTGTTTCTTTTATCTGGCACTTCCAGTCTAGTACTGTCTCCCTGCCCTAAATCGCCCCAGGGCCAAGTACCAGATAAATTCAAGACCACCTTGGGAGCACAGAGTCCGCTGAAATGATTCAAACTATCCAGTTCTATACCTGCTGAAATGTTTACTTGGCCACACCCATTCATTTCCCTTAAAACCACATTAAAAGCTTTTGCCCATGCTTTCCCTAATCCTTCTGCCTCCTGGTCAACCCTGGTGCCACCTTGTGTGGCCCTGCATGGCCTGGTGTGCCCCCTTCTCTTGGGAGTTGTGAGTAATAATTTTTTCTTTCAAAGGAAGTTGTTCCCATGCTGTTCTTTTACCACACCCAATTAACAAAAAATCCTGGTACATCTTTAAAAACTGGGAAAGAGGATATTTGAGCAGTACTACATACTATAATATTTCATAATCTTTTCTTTTATGATGAACTGGATTTCCCAAGACAGAACCTTTGTATTTTGACTGATTTCTGCTTCGGGGAAGTTCCTGGCAGAAGTATCCGTCCATGCAGTCCCCCTCATTGTTAGAATGAAGCTGAATCCCAGTGTTAGGGACAGATTACTGACCATCATATTCAAAGTCCCCTTTGTCACTTATTTCAGGGAACCCAGCAGCTATCATATCATATGAGCAAGGCTGCCTGTGGCTTTCTAGAATCTTCTAGGTCTTCTAGAATCTTAGAGATGAATATATATATACAGATTCTAACAGCTCTCTAACTTCATCCTTACATTTGGAAGAAAGCTCAAAATGCCTGTGTAGTTTCTAGTTATTCTACCAAATCCCCAAACAGGGAATTGCTGAGTGATAAAGAACCCTACGAGGGGCGCCTGGGTGGCTCAGTCAGTTGAGCGTCCGACTTCAGCTCAGGTCACGATCTCGCGGTCCGTGAGTTCGAGCCCCGCGTCGGGCTCTGGGCTGATGGCTCGGAGCCTGGAGCCTGCTTCCGGTTCTGTGTCTCCCTCTCTCTCTGCCCCTCCCCCGTTCATGCTCTGTCTCAAAAATAAACGTTAAAAAAAAAATTAAAAAAGAACCCTACGAGTTACTTTATGTGGTTATTTCCTCTACTATTCTTTTCCTCATTCAGTACTTCATCCAACTCTTTTCCCTTTGAATGAATCCCTTCTAGCATTTCCAACAATTGATCATCCCACTGCATCTGTCTGAATGTTAATTGTCGTGTGTTCTCGGGTAGAAATCAACAAACTATAGCCCCTGGGACAAAGTCATTCTGCTGCCTGTTTCTGTAAATAAAGTTTTATTAGAACACAGCCACACTCAGTTATTTAGGTATTGTCTGTGGCTGCTTTCATATTACAATAGCAGAATTGAATAGTTGCAGTAGAGGGTATATGGTGTGCAAAACCTGAAATATCTGTTATCTGGCCCTTTCTAGAAAGAGTTTGCCAACCCTTTTTTCTGCTAGATAAAATGGGCTGGTGGTCTTGGATATTATCTATAAGTTCTTCAGGGACAATTTCAAGTTCTTTTTCCACGAAGCATTCTTTAATCATTTTAGCTGCCATCAAGCTCTTTCTCACACCACACCAGTTTAAACCTTAATCATTTCATTGACTCTTCATTATACAAAGCTGCGTGTTGCTATTGGTAAACTGTCTATGAATCTCTCCTGTTTTTACAAGTCTAGGTGTGAACAACCAATTTGCTCCAGAACCATCTTTTCAGGAATTTCAGTAAAGCACGGAGAGAGGAACTCCTTCTAGAGCAAATTTGTTTACATTCCTGGATAGTAAAGAAAGAGGTATTCCCTTCTAAGAGAGATTTGCTACCATTCCAGAATAATGAAAATAATTTCTCTCTGCAGAGGGGAGGATGGTCTCCTAATCTCAGGGTTTCCCTCCTATGATGTACCCCACCACTCTGTGTGCAGGCAACACCTGGCCCTCATTGTACCGTCTTTTTGGAATTTGGTCAGGGAACCTGGACCAAAAGGTTGCTATTGCTGTGAATAATAAACTGTCCAAACCCAGCCCTGTGGCCAGAGAGAATTGGTCACAGACGTGACTCCCCAGATCAGGGGTAAAGTTACCAAAGGGAACCCTCCCTCCCGAGTGCTTGCTGTAGATATCATCCTCCCCCCACAATAAAATGCATGCAGTTGATTCAGGAGGGCTCTTTCCCTCCTAGGCTGGCCGGACTTAGCAAATAAAAATCCAGGCCACCCAGTTATATTTGATTTTCAGATAAACAACAAGGACTTTTTTAGTATAAGTGTGTACATCATATGTTGCGAGGATTCTAAAAGAGATACTAAATTGTTTTGTCGCTGTTGTTTATCTGGAATTCAAATGTAACTGGGTGGTCTGTATTTTATTAAACAGCCCTACTCTCTGCTGTCTCCCCACTGGAGCCCATTCTGCAATCCAGCCTCTTCCTCAGGGTGTGGCCCCTTCTCTAAACCAGCCCCAGTGATCAGAGTTTTTCTGAGTCTCCTTATCTACAGAGCGACTTTCCTGGGTTGGTGAATACGCAGAGCTGGATGGCTAGGGAAAGAACCAGCCTTTGGGTTTTGCCCGGCAGCCTGGTCCTCCTGTCACTGTTTGCAGAAAGCAGGACCACGGGGTGGCAGGTGGCCTTGCCTTTCGAATGATCTGGAAGCATTTCGATATTTTGGGGGTGCTTGATTTCCTGTTTGATTGTTTTATTTTTAACCTCTGTCATCCCCAGAATTGTCTGTCGGGTCCAGTGTGAAAAAAATCACAATGTGTCCCTCTCCTGTGTCTTAATGAAAGCTGAACTGGGGCCCTGGAGGGGGCAGAGAGAGTGGGAGATACACTCACCCCCCAGACAGGTGGTAATCCACACCCCCAACTTTGATCCTTAATAGAGGCTTTTCCCATCGACTCCCTTGCAGAGGGCGTGCAGAGTATATCTTGTCTTGCTCTAGGCTAATAAGAAACCAGTTCAGTGATTTCCTTTTCTCTCACCCCACAGGCAAGGCTTACATGGGGCTTAGCTCTGAGCTGCCGCAGAAAGCGTCCCGATAATCCACATTCCCCCGGGAGGACCCTGAAATGGTGACCCTTCTCTGGCATCTTGGGGAGATTTGCAGGATAAATAAACGCCTCCTTGGGGATTTGCTAGGTAACTCCCTGTCAGCGCTGGGGGCAGAGATTTAAAAATGAGTTACCATTCCAGCCTGGCAGGGATTTACAGACGAGCCCCTTCTGTGTTCATGGGAAGATTCGCACAGTCCTTTCACCAGGCGCCAGGCTGCGGGGGCTGTCGCTGGGTGACCCTCAGCGCTAGGGATTGTTCTGCGCTGGCTTCCGGCAGCGGCCCTGGCCATGGGGGATGGCTTCTCTCCCTCCTCTGTCCCCGCAGCCCCCTGTTTCCATCCCAGAGTGATAGAAGAGTAGTTCCCTCTATTACTTGCTTACAGGGAACTCCTACCTAATTCTCTTCTCATATCCTTTTTGATCTCCATTTTGTGTTTCCTTGCTTCTCCATCCAACTGGAACTGTGGCCACTTCCCCAGCACCTCTTTTCCTGCCTTCCTCCTTTTTGTTTCCCCAATAAAAAATTTTTTTTAGTGTTTGTTTACTTTTGAGAGAAAGAGCACAAGTGGGGAAGGGCCAGAGAGAGGAGAGGGAGACACAGAATCCAAGGCAGGCTCCAGGTTCTAGGCTCTGAGCTGTCAGCACAGAGCCGGACGCGGGGCTTGAACCCATGAACAGGGAGATCATGCCCTGAGCTGAAGGCGGACGCTTGACTGACTGAGCCACCCAGGTGCCCGCTGCCTTCCTCCCTTCTTACAGAAGGACCAGCTTCTTCAGGTCACTTCATCTGCTCCTTTGTTTTCTGTGGCTCTCTTTCTCACCAGTGAGCTCTGCTCTGGATTTGAGAAGTGAATGATCAGCCATTCCCTTCACAGAATCCCATGGAAGAGAGTGTTAAAAAACGGAATCCTGGGGCACCTGGGTGGCTCAGTCAGTTAAGCGTCCAACTCTTGATTCCAGTTTGGGTAATTGTCTCCCAGTTCATGGGTTCGGGCTCCACATCAGGCTCCATACTGACATGGAGACCCTGCTTGGGATTCTCTCTCCCTCCCTCTGTCCCTCTCTCTCTACCCCTCCCCTACACACTCTCTCTGTCAAAATAAATAAACTTAAAAATCAGAATCCTCGGCTTCACTCTGGACCTTTCTAATCAGAATCTCTGGTTCTGGGGCCCAGAAATTAAGTTCTCCAGATTATTTCCTGAGGACGCTGAAGTTTGGGAATTAAAACTCCAGATCCCAGAGTGGGGCCAGGGTTGGGCCTGTCGAATCTCCCCACAATGCCAGAGCAGGGTCACCATTTCAGGGTCCTCCCTGGGGAATGTGGATTATCGGGATGCTTTCTGTGGCAGCTCAGAGCTAAGATGCATGGAAGCCTTGTCTGTGGGGTGAGAGCAAAGGCCAGGTGGCTGAGTTTCTCCTTCCTTTTGGTGGAGTCTCGCCCTAGCACTAAGAAAACTTACTGCATGGCTTTGAGGGTATTTGGAGGGAAGGGGCAAACATCTGGGACACTGTGGGATGCGGGAATGTCCCAAGAGGGGATGTGGCCTGAGATGAATGAGGGCCTGCCTTGTGAATATTCATGATGGCCACGGGGTCAGTTTGATCACTTAGATCAATCAAGGCGGTGTCTGTAAGCCCATGTGGGAGCAGGAAACAGGTTCTGGGAATAAGGAGGTAGGGAAGAAGACAGAAGTTAACATGAATTGACAGGCAATAGGATTAGTACTCTTGCTCAGTCCTGATCTTGAGAGTAAGTAACAGTGGCCTGAAATTAAAGAATCAAACCATGAAGGCTCCCTTGACAACTGATCTGATAGGCCCAGAAGTAAATTTCAGGAACACTGTTGTCAGGCAGAAGGAGGGAAGAGCTAAGAGAAGGGGCCCTGGGTGGAAGGGAAGGGGAGTGAAAGCCTGTCTCTTTCTTTGGAGTCCAGTGAGGGAGGCTTTGGTCCCCTCAGGGCTGCCCGATACATTGAAATAGCGTTGGGGGCAACTTTGTTGCCAGGGCTTTTATTCACCTCTAGGAGCGCTGTCTTCCTTACATCCAATTATGACTTTAAAATCGAGGCAAAAATGAAAAGGGGGGGGTGGAGATAATGAAACATAAGTCAAATATGGCAGCTGGTGAATTTCTGATAATTACTTTCCCTTGTAGCATTTTGTTTCTGTCCCCGCATGTTGCACAGTAGCCTGTGGGGAGAAAAAAAACCCAAAAAACAAAAAACCCACCACCACCAACAAAAAACAACTCCAAAGGATCAAGGAAACAGTATCAAATGCAATTTAATGACACGTTTCATGGGAGACAGGGTAGAGATAAAGTAACGTTCATTCTACCTTTGCTTCTTGCTGTCTTTAACACCGTAAGAAAGCCTAGAAAAGTATATGTATACATCAATTCAGGGTAAGTAAAATGATTCTCAATTTCTCTTTCTTATCTCAATGCCGTAAAAAAAGGTTAAAAAAAAAAGAGAGGGGAGTGTGTATTGTATAGTACTCAAGGTAAAATATTTTCATACAGTATTGGAAAAGACAAACTCTAACCTATATAGATAACCCATGTGATAGCCTGATGTGGGAAGGAATATAAAATCAATGCTTATCTACAACAGATCTCTTGGATCTCTTTTCAGTGAGGTTTTTTTTTAGCTGGCCATTCTCCAGGTGAGCACAACAGAGAACTCACTAGTTCTTGGAGCAGATCTTCAGAACAAATAATCTGAAAGCCTAGCAATCTATTGGGAGACTCTACTTTCGATGCTATTTGTAGCTGACCTTTTAATCGAAGTATAGTTTTGTGATGTTTGGTCCATAGTCCCTTCCCTTTCCACCAGAAGTTGGATCCAGGTGGAAGCTTCAGCAACCCTCATTTCTTCCATCCCTCACGCCGAAATCACTGGAATCAGTGTAACTGACTCCCTGTTGACCTTGACATTCTGCCTGCTTCCAGACACTCAGCCTGGAGTTCCCTGTGACTTTTATCCTAGCGGGAACCATGCCTTTAATTTGGAAAGAGTATTGGTTAGAGTAGGCTGTAGATTGTGAACAGGATCCTTTGCTGGGATGCAGTGGAGAGAAACAGAGCAGGAAAGTAAGGTGCTGGGGGCTCTCTGTCCTTCACGTGGTATCCCTTGACTCGTTACCTTTTCTGTCTCTCAGCTTTGTGCTGTGCTGCGCAAGGGTCCTATTTTGATGGTAACAGACTTTATGTGAGGTTTGAAACCACTGCTCACGGTGCCCATCTCAGATGTAGGATATTTCCAATCACTAATTTCAATATATGTATGTGTGTGTGTGTGTGTGTGTGTGTGTGTGTGTGTGTGTGTTTCAAAGCAAACTATTGCTTTCGATGAGGTTTTAGTCCACAGGTAGAGATAAGAAACATGACCCGTAAGAACAAGCAACAGGATATTCCAGTCTCTTAGAGCTTGATTTCATTTTGCAGATTGGGGCGGCCAATAGGCTAGTTCTGAGGAGCCATGACTTTTCCATGAAATTCATCAGGTAGGACTTCCTGCACCAAGAGCAATAGTGCAAGGTCTGGAGTAGGTAGGACAGGGAATGTGCTTGAAGTTGCTTAGAAGCCCCAGACTCCCTTCTGCAGAATATTTTGTGTTTTCCTAATAATTGGCTGTTCGGCTAGCTTGACCGTAACCTGTGTCTCTGTCAGTGTGGCCAATAGGATTTTGCTTCTCCTTGCAAAGTCCCCTCTCCTCCACAATGCCATGTGCATCCGAGATGTCTTGGCAATGGTGGGCTGGTAAATGTTTAACATCTAGTTCTCCTAGGGGGAAAGGTCCTGGCTTATAGCTCTTGACAGTTGCCAGTGGTGTCAACACTACCACCATGGCCAATTTCAAGCTATGACTGTGACGTCACTTGGTTGAGGGGGGGTTGGTAGCACGTCAGTGTGTACTATGTTCACCATACAATTACGACAGATGTCAAGAATCTATACATCTACAAATCTAAAGAGCACAGAAAATAATGGAGTCCTGAAATAATTAGGAAGTGCTGAGTTTTTAGTATTTGTTAACTTCTGTTTTTAATATAACCAATTATACATTGACGATTTAATTTTTAGTAATGGCCGTGCTTAATCAGCTCGCAGAATTCCTAAACCGTGTGACAACTGGTATCCAAAGCAGCTCAAGCACACCAGCCTGTCTTGGGCTGGGAAAAGCAGGGGGAAAAGGAGAAATCAAAGGGCACAATTAGTACTAAAAGGCCTCTCTGCCATTCAGAGTTTCTGACCCTTGGGTCCGAGAATTCCTACAAATAACACAAGTTGTTATTGATCAGAAGCAGCCTGGACGTGGGGCAAGACCCGTGGGCTCCAGACCCAGCTCTACCACTTGCTAGCCGTGTGGCCTTAAACAAGGTCCTAACTCTCTCAGCTTTAAATTTCTCATGGGTGCAATAACGGTACCCATTTCGTAAGGCTGTTATGGGATGAAAGGAGATACTATATTCAACATAGTCAACCTACTGGGTCACAAACCCCCAATAAATGGTAGCCATGGGCACTGTTATTGTTATTAACCTGGCCCCTTTCTAAAATGTCCCAGGTAGGCGCCTGGGTGGCTCAGTCCGCTGAGTGTCCGGCTTCGGCTCAGGTCATGATCTCACAGTCTGTGGGTTCGAGCCCCGCCTCGGGCTCTGTGCTGACAGCTTGGAGCCTGGAGCCTGCTTCTGATTCTGTGTCTCCCTCTCTCCCTGTTCCTCCCCCGTTCATGCTCCGTCTCTCTCTCTCTCTCTCCTTCAAAAATAAATAAAAACATTTAAAATGTCCCAGGTAGCCGTGGGTAGTGATGGGATCTATCTCAGATGCAGATTCAGGCAAAGACTGTGAAAGACAATCTGCTTTGTATGGCCTGACCTCCATTTCAGCATCCACCATTTATGTAGGCCTCCCTCAAGGGGAGGAATGTCCACACCTCCTGAAAAAATCGTTCTCACAAATGCCTGAAATTTAAATACCAGTAACTCATTTCTAGCTGTAAGTGTGGCTTTCTCCCTAGGCTTTTAAAATACAGACACTCCTTAGCAGGTTGAGTCATTAAGTCAGCACCTGGGTGTCAATGAAGCAATGGGATCCCTGGGCTATTCACTGGACAGATTCCTGGAAATCTAAGAAAGAGGACCCTGGAGTAGGTAATGATCCCGAAGACTCCACAGCTAGTTCTCACTCCCGCCACCCCATCCCCTGCTTCCAAGTTGACCGCTTCTTCAAGTTGAGCTGCCATCTAAAAGCAAATCCACTCCAGTCTCTCTCTCCCTGATCCCTCAGGTATCCCAGAACAAAGACCCAGTTGACCCTCAGGCCCACAGTCCACTGATGAGGCGGGAATACTGCTGAATATTTGGGGTCGGTCTTCCTTTTTCAAGAATACCAAATCTGTAGGCAGTTGGCTAGGTTCTAGTCACGGTCCCACCCACTTGACGTGTGACCTTGGGAAGGTCATTTCGTGTCTCAGAATCTCTCATTTTTTCTAGTCTATCAAGGATGCCAATAAGGATTAACCCGAGATTCAAACGAGGGGGCCCTTTGTGGTTATAAAGCTCCACACCACACACTTTGTTCGTATCGTTTTCAATTCTCTATTATCTTTTTGTTTGCTCTCTTTTCAATTCCTCAACATCTGGATATGGAGAGGCAGGCCTTCTTGGGAGCACCATAGATGGATGCAAATAAAACATTTCTGCCCTTAATTCTAAACATTCCTAGGAACCCAGATACCAGTTCCTATCTGGGGTCACTTATTCATAATACAGTCTTGTGTGCAGTAATAATCACCTGAAGTTATTCCTAGTCTGGCTCAGGTAACAGCACGACAAGAAGGCAGAGGTGATGTTTGCAGGAATCCTAAGGCCCCTGTGAACTGAAATTATATTCTTGTTGAGGTTTTGTTTGTTTGTGTACCTGGGGCACCTGTGAGGCTACAATAAATGTTTCAGAGTAGTTGAGTATTGGAAACCCGGGGAGGGACTGTGGCTTCCCCAGGTGTCAAACTTACAGGCAAGGGGATCTGAGGTTTGGAGGAAGGACCTGGGAATAAAGGAAGGAGCCAAGCGGGCTAGTCTCTCCCAGCACCGGCCAACCAGCCTCAGCTTGATTCCTGGGCTGTGTGGCACGAGGGGAGAGCTGGTGTCCTGGAAGGATCTTCTGATAGAGCAAACAGGTTACAACCCTTTCCTTGGGACTGTGACCTGATGTTTGCCTCAGTCAGCGACATGATGTTTACGGGCCCCCTTAGGGTCTAACCTAACAAAAGTCTGGCCCCAGGGTCTGAGCGATTGCTGTGTGACTAGAGGGGGTTGCATTATGAAATCTACTGACCGGTGCTCACGGTGTGGGTTGGCAGAATAGGTGACTGGAGGAATACCGACTTGGGGGGAGAAGGGTGTTGTGTCTCAGGATCCAACACTTTTGGTGAGGGAAAGACTTGCTGATGCCAGGCCAAGCCGTCTGAAACTAAGGACTCGTTTGGAGGCCTGCTCGGATGCAGCCAAGACGCCGAGGGAACAGGGCAAAGAGCAACCTCTGGGCGGCCGAAGGCCCGCTCAGTTCTAATGAGCGTTGTGTGGGGTTTGGGTGCCATGCTTTTCAGCAACTGGAGAGTAGCCAAGGAGAGAACAAAACAGCGAACAGTGGGGAGAAGAGGCCCACTGGGAAGGCTGAAAGGTATTCACCTTTGGACAGAAGAGACAAAGTCGATTAAACACGCGTACTTTCTTCAACTACACGAGAGAGACTTCCACAAGAAGGTGCTGAATTGTTGCGACAGCCAAATAAGAGAAAGCAGTCTACAAGCAAGCAATAAGAGAAAGCAAATAAGAGAAAGCAATAACAAGCAAGATGGATTTTGTCACCTTTTCATTCACGCTGCAACAGGGCGCTGAATAATAGTTGACCAGTGACAACGTTTGTGTGCTGAACGGGGCCCTTGGAGCACTTTGAAAGTAAGGAAAGAGGACCCCTTTTCCCCTGCCCTAGGCGTACGAGTGACCTCTGACCCCCGGAAGTCAGAGGTCCCCTGCACACCCTCCAAATTCCTTATGTTTGATGCTAAGTCATGGTTCCGCCTTACTGACTATCAAGAGTCAAGTGGGTCCTTTGCACGATACCAAAGTGTTCTACCCTAGTGAAAAGATCGATGGATTTTACAATTTGATAATAAAACTCTCTACAGAGAGAACGCCCTCCCCGAGCTGGGAGATTAATTTTATCTTTTGTTTTCTCAGCTGCTTCCCTTCCCTTGCATCTTGCCCATTCTTCTTTCCTACTCGCTCCACAGAGGGCAAAGAGGTTTTCACGAAATCACAAAAACCAAGAGGGCTTTGATTCCAGAGCAAGAAACCATGGCCCAGGCCGACAGGAAGCCCACAGCAGCCCGCCCAACAGAGCATCAGTGCACCCCCTCGAGCCCCAGGATCAAACCGGAGGGCTCATGGCGTCGTGGTACCTCCAGCCCGGTTCCCTGGCGTTCAGAGGTGATGCCACGTCCTCGTGTCCAGGCAGCTTAGCCCTGACCCTAAGGTTCCTGGGAAGCTGTCAGAGTTGCGTCTGGTTGGTCTGGAATACACCTCAGAGCTGGCCAGGTCCCCTTCCCCAACCCGCTGTCCTCACACAGTTCAGGGTTTTCTTGGTCCAAAATAGACTGAAAAGAGAAGGAAGAAATGATTGGGACACCAAATCTCCTTTCAACCCCAACGGTCCGCTTTGCGGTCTCGGTGGCTTTCGCTCATTGGGGGAGCAGCGGAGGAGGGACCTGGGGGTGGCAGGAAATAACCCTCCTGATCAAAGTGGATTAGAAATGCTCTAGAAAACTCTACCGACAAATCAGGACAAACATCACACCAAGGTCTTGAATCACAGGATGTTTACCTACTAAAATGCCCATGGCAGACAAAGACTAAGTACCACAAAGTACCTGAGACAAAAAAAAAAGAAGGGAGGGAAGGAGGGAGAAGAATAAAAAGGAGCCTGGAGTCCCGGCAACCGGGGATCCCAGGGCCACAGGCAGAGTGTCTTGGCGGAGGGGGGGCCGTGCGGGAATGTCCGTTGGCCTCTGGCTTCACACCTCGACTTCTGCGGAGCAGACCTCGGCGGCGGTGATGGCGATGCCGATGGCGAGGCTGCCGTTGTCGGAGAAGAGCTGGGCCAGGGAGGTGTTGAGGACGAGGCAGTCCCCATCGGTGATCACCGAGTCCACGCACTCGAGCACGGACCGGGGGGTGGCCTCCCACTTGAGACGCCGGTGGTTTCTGTTGAGCTCCAGGCGGTAGGTGAAGCAGTCGGCCTGGGTGGGGGTCCCGATCAGCATCATGGTGGCAAAGAACTGGGGGTGCCCTTCGTGCCTCTCCTGTTTCCTGAGCACCAGCAGGAAGTGGTGGCCGAGGCAGGAGTGCATGATGATCCAGTCGGCTGGGGCGGGGAGGTGCATGTCCGTGGCCAGGAAGACTATCTCCGCTCCCTGAAGGATGTCAACCCTGTGCATCTGCCGCAGGTGGGGCACCACCACCTCCAGGTGGCCTTCCCACTGGCAGGAGAACAAGGGGCACATGCAGGGTGTCACCTGGGTGGCGTGCAGCCCCGCCTCCTGGTGGCGGAGGTGGTGGGGGCGGGCGTGGTGGCGGAGGTGGTGGTGGGGGCGGTGGGGGCGGTGGTGGTGGGTGAGGTGGTGAGGGGGGAAGCCGCCTTGCTCTGGTGCGCTCTGAGTGACGGCGCGTCGGCTGGACACATACTGCGGGAGAGAGGAGAGTGTTAGTGGCTGAGGCCAGTCCCTCAGCCTGGCTGAGACTCCCCAGGTTCTGCCAAGAGTGGAAAGCAGACGGCGAAAGCTTTGTTTCTTAAAAAAAAAAAAACAAAACACCAAGGGGCGGGGGCTACCCGGGTGGCTCGGTCGGTTGAACATCCGACTCTTGATTTTGGCTCCGGTCACCATCTCACAGTTCGTGAGTTCGAGCCCCACGTTGGGCTGGCCGTGCAGCGCCTGCTGGGGATTCCCTGTCTCCCTCTCTGCATGCCTTCGCTGCTCCCCTGAGCACACCATGCGTTCTCTCTCTTTCTCTCTTTCTCAAAATAAATAAATATTAAAACCACCACCCCACCAGAAACGAGGGGAAACTGCCAGCCTGTTCTCCAAAGTGGCAGCACCGTTTTATATTCCCGTCGGCCGGGTAAGAGGATTCCAGTGTCTCCCCGTCCTCGCCAACACTTGTGATTATCCGATTTGACAGATGCTTTCATGAGACACAATTAAATTGTTCTGAAGGTCTTGCCAGATCTAGGTGCTGAGACATTGTTAAATCTTCTCCACGTCGTGTCATTTTGGTATAGGATCTAAATTGTGCCAATTAAAAACGGAAGCTCCCGCAAAAAATTCCTTTTGCGAAGAAGATATTTTCCAAAGCTAACAGCATGTTAAAAAAAAAAAAACAAAAACAAACCCCTAAAAAAAAATGAGGTAGATGCCTTGGGTGGTTGATATTCTGAAACTTCAGTCCAAGAAAAGACAATATTTATGTCTTTCTGATTCCTTAACAAAATACTGAAACAAATAGGCAATTTCCCCCTTCAACGTGCATTATGATGGTCATTAGTCATAAAGACAAAAAGCAATTTTTTTTTTTTTGCTTTTTTAATACCGCTAATATTTTTGTGCAGGCATTAGAAGCCAATGGAATTCCTCCCCTCCCTTTCTTATCATTGATATTATTATATTTTTTTACGTTTAATTATTTATTTTGAGAGAGAGAGAGAGAGAGAGGGAGAGAGACAATCCCAGGCGGCTCCGCACTGTCGGCACAGAGCCCGACGTGGGGCTCGAACTCACGAACTGTGAGATCATGACCAGAGCTGAAATCAAGAGCCGGCCGCCTAACCGACTGAGCCACCCAGGCGCCCCCATTGCTATTCTTATTAGAACAATGCTGCGGTAAGTGCCTGTTTGTCCTTCCAGTGCTGCCAGGGGTTGTGCTGTGTTGGGTGCCCTCCCCTGGGTCCTCAGGAGGGATGCAGAGCTGATGATGTGCAACTTGGGCCACAGTTCCCAGGGAGGGAGCCTCATCTGTGACTCCCGGGACTTCGCCCTTACCCCCGCCCCCCCCCCCCCCCCCCCCCCCCCCCCCCCCCCCACCCCCCCCCTCCCCCCCCCGCCACCCCAGGAGCTATGATGGCTCTTTCTGATCAGGTATCAGTAAACACTGATTGAATACCTTCTCTGGCCGGACTGTGAGGGTGCTTAGGGGGATCAGCTGTGAGCAGGATGAACCGTGTTTCTGGCTGTGGGTGGCACAGACATCAGCGTGCGCCTCATTAATTGTGATTTTCGCAAGGGTCCTCCCTGTGACCCGAGGACTACGGTTCCTATTTTTCAGTTGAAGAAACCGGCTTCCGTGGTAGCATGCCCAAGGTTACAAAGCTTGGCCGTTTTGACACCCCCCTGACTCTGAACACGGCAGCCCTGCTCCCCCGCTTCTCCCTCCCTGAAGCTCTCCCTGCCTCCAGCTCCTCCTCCATTCCTGGAGTTCCAGCTCGGGTTCCTTGAATTAGCCTGCGGGACCGGGGCCGTGCAGTGAAGTGGCACCTCGCGGGGCGCTCGGGGCACGAGGCCATCCCGGGGCAGCCGGCCTCTGGGCGGAACTCAGGCACCGTGTCCCTTGTGCCCCGGGTCTCCAAGCCCTATCAGGACTGCAGGTGCCTTTGGACCCTTGCCTCCTCCTCTCGGTTCCTTTCGTCCCCAATGTGGAGAGTTTGAGGGTGAAGGTCTGCCTTCTGACTCGTGCCACTGTGGCTGCCAGGGTGCCCGTCTCCCTGGGCTCGAGGATGGCTAATGGTGGAGACCTGGCTGGCTTCCCTTTCTTTAGGGTATCCTGGGCCCCACCCCCCTCCACTGCGTATACACCCCCCACATGGTGTGCGGGTCGCCCTGTGGCCCGGGTGACTTAGAGGCGGGCATTGCACCAGCTCTGCTCTGGGGTTGTTAGCTCCAGCTGCCAGTTTCTGTGCCCTGCCCGGGGACGGCAGCCGACCTGGGGCGTGCGCCACAGGGGCCTTTCCGTGGTTCCTGCGGTGTTCCTGGGCAGAAGGGGAGGGGCAGCGTGCCGTCACCCATCCTGCACCCCTGCCAGGCCCATGAGGGAGGCTGTGTTCCAGAATCCTGCTAGTGATGGGTCTGACTTCCCCTTTCGTGTTAAATATAGGAAAGGGGACTGACTAGTAGGTAACCTCTGCTAAGAATTAGGCACTTGGAAAGTTGGTATTTTTTTGCATAATTACTTCATTTAATTTTTCACAGGAAAGATCAATTCCTCTTTATTTTTTTAATTTTTTTTAATGTTTATTTATTTTTGAGACAGAGAGAGATAGAGCATGAACAGGGGAGGGTCAGAGAGAGAGGGAGACACAGAATCCGAAACAGGCTCCAGGCTCTGAGCTGTCGGCACAGAGCCCGATGCGGGGCTCGAACTCACGGACCGTGAGATCGTGACCTGAGCCAAAGTCGGACGCTTAACCAACCGAGCCACCCAGGCGCCCCGATCAATTCCTCTTTAAAAAACAAATGAAAAACTTAAATCTGGCTTAGCTCCTACCTGCCTGCTGGTGGCATGTACCATTCAGTCAGTAGGAGAAGGGGAGTTTCTCGTATCCCTTGGGAACATACAAAAGCCCAGGGCTCGCACACTGTCGGCCACATGCCAGGATCCCCCCAGGTCTTTCCAACAGACTCAGGCCTGGCAGTGGGGTTCGTCTGCTGGGCTCAAGAGGACCGGTCTCGGCCTCTCACGGAAAGCTCCAGACGCGGTCCCCTCTCCCAGCCTCTGAGAAGCTCCTCTCTCTCACTTTGTCTTTACAACAATCACTAGAGAAACATATTATATTTGTCTTGCAGATGAAGAAACCTAGAGATGTTGAGTCCCTTGCCCAAGGTGACGTGGCTCATAAGGGGTGCCGCTGGGAACAGAGCCCAGATCAGTCAAAGGTGACAGAGATCAGAGTCTGTGATGATCACAGGCTGGATGTCCGCAGACTCTATTCTGTTTCACTGTTTATTTGTCCCGTAGCCCTGATTAAGTCAGTTTCCCTATCAACAAAATATTTATCTCAGAGGGTTGTTTGGGGATCGAAGGAAATAATGCTTGTGAGACAGCTTTAATAACTACATCAAATTATTACAAGTATTGCAATACTTGTTATTAAGTATTACATCAAGATGGCATTTCCCTTTAGATGTGGATTTGGGTGATTACTTCCGGTGGCCTTCTGCCTCAGTCCATGCCTGCCTGTGTCTGTCCTGGCCAGATGGTCTTTGCACTTGGGCAGCACTCTGGACTGAACACAGGCCAACATAAGGGCCTGGAAACCCCAACATTGCACTTGGCCTGGGGCCTCCTGTCCCAACACAGACCCATGATGGCAGAACATCCTGAAATTCCCGTCGCAGAAATGGGTCTCTGGGGGTCCTGGCAGAGATGGAGAAGAGGTGGCCGTGGTGCCGGAGAGCAGCCAGAGGCAGCAAGATAACACCGGTGCTCAGGGGAAGTCATTAAGGGGCCCAAGAGACACAGCTTCCTGCGATAGAGCGCTCCTGCGCGCTCAGGATGGGGCCGGTGGTAAGTCCCACTCTTGTCCAACCAGAGGACCTTAGCAACGGCCCTTCCACCTTGCTTCCTTGCTTCCTTCAGCCTCATCTTCCACTAGCCTTTTCATTTTTTAATTGCTGCTGGGTGACAAAGCCCAGGGCACAATCTGAAGCCACTGAAGTGAATGACTATGCAAATAGAGTAGGACACTATCAACTCAGGGAGCCCCTGCAATCGCTGTGCGCCAAGAAGGCTCTAGGAATAAACCCAGCCTTAATTCTTCCCCTTCTTCCTGCTCCATTTTCTGATGCAAAATATGTTTCGTTTAAACGATCTTCGGGTGAGTGAGGTCACAGGGTTTCTGGCAGGGAGAAAGGATTCTTTTAATTGGCAAAATGCTAATCGTTTTGGAAAATGAATTCTAATCTTCCCATCTAATACAGTGGATGTGTGAGTAATTACTTTCCTTCACTAAACTGTTAATGCAACATTAGTGATTACGCTAATTAAAACTAATGAACTCTTACAGGCTGATAAACTCCTCAGTCAGTCAGCAGATGCCTTCCTCCCATTGGCTGTATTTAACTTCCCATTTGGAAGAGAGATCTTGAATTAACCTTTAGAATAATGTGCAAAATTGGGTTTAGAAGTGTTAGGCTTTATGGACTGGGTATAATTCTTTCCCCAAGCATTAGTGAGACCATTTCCACTGAGGGTGTAATTGAATTTAAAAAACGCCTTCCTTAATTTGATCAGCCACACTCCTATGGTTGGTAATGGCTCTCTCTCCAAATCCTGGCCTCCAAAGAGGACAACTGCCCCTGGAAAATCTCATGACCCTTTCTGCTCTCTGTGGCCAGCAAGCCCTGCTTGCTACTGTATTTCAGCTGGGGGAGGGTTTGTACCCAATTTCAAATGACAGACATTTGCTTAGACTTTGCTCACGCAAAGTCTCTTTTGTGAGAGCGACTTAAGGTGGGGGGGGGGGGTGTGGAGGAGGGGAGAGCAACATGCTTATCAGTGCATTTCACACCCAGGGCCGAAAAGCAGGTGGGAGAGGGGGTAAAATTTCAGGGTAGGTATCAGAGTTTGGGGATAACATCAAGGCCTGCACCAAGTTTGTAATCAGGGCTGCTAAGAAGAGGGAATAATTGTTAGCTACCCCTAGGTACCACTCTGCAGTGCCTAAAAATTCTCACTCTTTCCAGGAGGGACAGTCAAGGCTGAAAGCTGAGCGTTGCCTGTTCTATTTTCCCCGGACACCTTGGCCCTTCCCCTCTTTTCGTCAAAACCTACCGTGACCGTAGACGTGCCCACAAAACCCAGGAGGACTCTGGAATGCCTTCCAAGCAGTCAAAAAATAAGCTGAGAGCAGAAAACAACAGTGGGACTCTTGTCACCTGGGATAGAACATCTTCATTAGAGAATGTGTCCCATGCTCCATTTCCCCCAGACTTAGTTATACTTGGGACACAGATGGATGAGATCTTCCTGTGGACAACATGGTAATGTCCATGATTTTCTTTGAAATATTTTAGTGGGAGGGATGTGGTATAAACGTGTACCTTTTTAACTAGACTGTAGAGGCTATCAGTTCCCTAATCAGGAAGTCACTCTTTGAGGTGATCGTCCGACACTTTAGCAGGAAGGCCACACTCCAGAGATGACAACTGCCATTGCCTCAGTCTCCATATTTCTGATCCCCACCAGATGCTGCTAATTAACATTTTGCAGAGGCTTTCGTTGGTGAAATTGGTGGTTGGTTAGTCAGAATAACAAAGGCTAGAAATGGACTTGCCTGTATGAAATTCATGGTTTTCAAGCCATGAAGATCGGTTTAAGTATTGCAGAGAGATCCTTCACTGTAGGGGTGGGCCTGGAAGCTTATTCCCTAAACATTGCTGTATCTGGCCACCGAGTCAAGGCCCATCTCTAAGAATACCTGATTCTTGCCTCCGTTACATCACTGCACACACAGTTTCTTTTACCGATGATCAAAATTATGTAAATTCAGTAGGGAGACATGGGTTAGCAGACACACAGAAGGCTTGGGCCTTGGGATATATGTATGCCGTTAACTAATTGGAAAAGAGGACAATGAAAACGAAAATTTTGCTGAACCAAACTTTTTTTTTTTAATTTTTTTTTTTTAACATTTATTTATTTTTGAGACAGAGAGAGACAGAGCATGAACGGGGGAGGGTCAGAGAGAGAGGGAGACACAGAATCTGAAACAGGCTCCAGGCTATGAGCCATCAGCACAGAGCCCGACGCGGGGCTGGAACCCACGGACCATGAGATCATGACCTGAGCCGAAGTCGGATGCTCAACCGATTGAGCCACCCAGGCGCCCCTGAACCAAACTTTTTAAGAACCAAGGTCCATGGGCAAAGAGCAGTGAGAGGGGTCCATACACGCGTCTGTATGCACACCAGTCCTATGATTTCGAAAGCCTCTTGACCCGCCTGGTCAGGTATACATCCAGGACAGTCTCACTCTGTGAGGAGTGGGGAAGGAATATGTGGGTGACATTTTGAGAACAAAACCTAAGACTCAGATCTTGAGCTCTCAGGGCCCTTCTTTAGTTCCTAGGCCCTGGCTCTTGGCTGCCCAGGCTGGTTGATTTATACATAGTTTCCTGCCTTTTGAGAGCCTTCAGGATGGGGACTTGTTGCTCACACGTCCTCACTGCTCACATGGTGCCTGACACGCGATAGATGCTTGATACGTATTTGTGCCATCCATCGGGCTATTAGTGACACCTTCACGTACGAGGATCATGTTGGCTCTTGTCCTTTGTAGCATTTAGGTGGCTCAGCCACAGTCCCGACTGGTGTTGTCTGTCTGAGACCAATAAGCCTCTGTAAGATGGATGCCGCCTCTCTCTCTCTGCCCTGTGGAGTCAAGTGGCAGTTAAGACCTGTCCAGCTCACGCTGAAATTACTAGCTCGCGGCCTTCTCTCCTCAGCTGGGGTGGACGCCATTGAGGACAGGGGCCGTATTTAGTTTGCCCAGTGCCTAGCCCAGTGATGGGCAAATCCAGCACTTGGACGTATCTGGCATCGGGTAAACTCTCCATCAGCTTTTGTTGCTGGAGTAAACGAATGCGTGAATGATGTATAAATGGAACCCTGTTCTGGACCGTATCTTTGGAAAGGCTGTTTGTTTTCAGGTGGAGGCCCTGTCCTGTGCCTTTTATTTTCGGCTGCTACATTCTCAGGAGTGCGTAGGGGTGTGTGTGTGTCCTTGTGAGTCCACGGCTGTGGGCTTATCGGGAAGGTCTCCTGGCAGCCCCTTACCCAGAACCCAGCGGTGATGGGACGCAGAGTAGGCGCAGGGCTCTGGCCAGGAGGAGGACACTGAGGACAGTGCTCAGCTGCTGTCATAGTCTATAAAATAAAAGCCTTGAGGAACAAACTTTTCATGTCAGAGGGGTACTTTATTTGCTTTTACTTTTTTTACAGAGATTACTCTAAGCCTCAGACATTCCTTTTATTAATAGCAGATTGCTCTTTACAAGTTGTTTGAGAAGGACAGGCTGCTCGATCAACCCAGGAAATCTGTCCACTTGCTAGACTGATCTAGACCCATTTTCCCCTCCCATACCTCGGCAAGACCGCTGACGTAGCAAAAGGCTGAATGCACCCATATACTCTTCTGGCTATACCCCTCCTCTTGAGGTGAGGCACTAATGGGTTGTGCCTGCCCGGAGCCCTTGAACCGACCTGTGGAGACCACACTCCAGATAACGGAGATCCTGTATTCCCTACCCAGTGGCTCTAAGTCAACGTCCTGTAGCTGTGCTATTTCTGGGACCCAACATCCAGAAGGTGGACCGTTAGACATGAGATATGGCCCATGGATGACTATTTCGGGGGATATGCACAGAGTTGGGATGTATGGCCTGTGGAGGTTCATTTGCCTTTGCCTGGGGCCTGTCACAGTGCCAGACTAAGCCTCATGACGAAGAAAGCGACACAGGCCACTGGCTGGGGGTCGTGGCCATGCAGATCACTCCGAAGGGGGAATTCCTAAAGGGGGAGGATAGAACATATTTTAAGAGTCTCTTACCTTGATTTGTACTCATAAGTATCTGAACTTGGAAGCGTGTGGACCTCCATCTGCACTTTGGCCTTGAGCCCTGCAAACGTCAGGGGTGGGCCTGCAGTCCCACCACGTAGTCAGAGGAGTGCCTGTCCGTCTTCATTTACTCTCTGGCTCTGCCTTTCATCTGCGAGATTTTGAGCCTGCTAATGAGTATTTTGAATCTTGCAGATGAAAGGGCTTTCTCTTAAAAGCAACTTTTCGTGTAGTGACATTTTTATATCTGCATTTGGCAAGCGAAACCCGGTGCCTGGGTGAGCCGTTTAAAGGTTAAAAATAGGGGCGCCTGGGTGGCTCAGTGGTTAAGCGGCCGACTTCCGCTCAGGTCATGATCTCGCGGTTTGTGGGTTCGAGCCCCACGTCGCGCTCTGTGCTGACAGCTCAGAGCCTGGAGCCTGCTTCCGATTCTGTGTCTCCCTCTCTCTCTGCCCCTCCCCTGTTCATGCTCTGTCTCTGTCTCAAAAATAAATAAACATTAAAAAAATAATAATAAAAAAAATAAAGGTTAAAAATAAATGAATCGAAGCCCCGTGAACGTGAGCATCTCCTTAGAAGGAAGGAGGGAGTGACGCAAGGGGTGTGTGCCCAGCCTGCTGGGAGAACCACTTCGCCCAGTCTGCACAAGCTCAGGCTGCAGGCATCAGTGCCGCTCAGGGTTATGGGTACGGTAGGAGCCGGTGCCGGAACCTGGGACGGGGGCCTCTTGCTGAAAATGGCTACGTGCCCACAGGCCGACGTCACAAGTTGTGAGGGGCAGAGGTGTGTCCGCGGTGTTCTGGGACCTTCTGGTGGCCAGGCTGCTCCCCTGGTCTCCAGGGACCCCACAGATTCAGCCTGCTCTGCCAGAGCTCCGTACCTTCCTCATCCTTTTCGCCTGGAGCACCCTTTGTCCTGGCTAAGTTGTATTCCTCCTCGGCGCGTTCCAAACTCTCAATAGGTTGGTCTGTTGCTGGTATATTTCCTTTGTAACACACAACACGCTTATTCAAGGTCCAGGTTTCCTGATAGACCATGAGGTAAGCTCCAGGTGGGCAAGCATTATATCTGTGTTAACCCCACTGTATCCCCAGTGACAGTAGCATAGGAACGTGGTAGGTTCCCCAGAAACATTTTTGGAGAAGACGAATGAACGACCCCTCCCCATTGACCTGTTATACTAGCATAATCTGACCACTTTTCACCGTCTGGCTGCTACTCCCCTAGGGCAAATCTCCCTCATCACCTCTCTGGGCTTTACCAGAGCCTCCTGACTAGTTGTCGTGGGGCTGAAAGGTGGACCCCCAAAATAGGTCAACCTCCTAACTTCTGGAACCTGTGAATGTGACTTTATCTGAGCAAAAGGGGGCTTTGCTGATGTAAATAAGTTCAAGATCTTGAGATGAAATCATCCTGGATTATCCAGATAGGCCCTCAATCTAACGGCAAGCTTTCTTAGAAGCGATGGAAGAGGAGACGTAGGCGGAAGAGAAAGCCGCAGAGGAGAAGACCATGTAAAGATCAGGGAAGAAGTTGGAATGATGTGGCCGCAAGCCAAGGAATGCCTGGAGCCACGAGAACCAGAAGAAGCAGTGAAGGATTTTCTCTTAGAGCCTTCAGAGAGGATGTGGCCCTTCAGAGGGGAAGTGACCAGGTCATTTCACCCAAAAGACCAAAACACCTTCCTTCAGAATTTTGGTCTCCAGAATGGTGTGAGAAATTTTCTGTTATTTTGAGCCATCAAGCCGGTGATAATTGTATGGTAGCCCTGGGAAACTAATACATGAGTCTCCCTGTGTCCGTTCTTGCCTCATTTGGACAGTAATTTGTCTCACCAAGTATTTTAATGGGTTTCCATCCCATTCCGAATAAAGCCAAAGATCCCTATCATGGCCACCAAGAGCTGACACACTCTGGTTCCCAGCTAACTCCCTGGCCTCGCCTTTTTCCCACCCATATCCTCCTTGCTCCCTTTGCTCTAAACAATTTACCACTTTTTGTGCGTTAACCGTGCTGTCTCCACCTGTCACAGGGCCTTTGCATGATCTCTTTGCTTAGAACACTATCAGATACCCATGCTGGGTCTCTCTCCCACTTCATCTGCAGCGCTGCTCTGCAAGTACCTTCAATCTGAGGCTGCCTTCCCTCCCCTTCACTTACAAAAAACCTCTCTCCATCCTCTTACTCTAATTTATTTTGCTCCATGGCATTTATCAACACTATGGAACTGTAATGTACATATAGTATAGGTCATATATCTACGCGTGCGCACTGTACTGTCTTCTCTACTGTAATATAAGTTTCTTGGGACTAGGAACTTGGCTATCTTGGTTAACTACTGTATCTCTAGAACATTATCTGGTACCTAAAAGAGAACAGCAATTTTTTTTTTCTTCAAATGAATGAATAATTTCCTCTTGGTCTTAAGCTCTTCCATCTTAGAGGACCCGAGTGAAGTGTCCCTGTCACTGGAATGTCGATGTGACTGTCGTCATTCCTGACACCCTGCCCCGGTCTCCCCGTCAGAGTTTTGGGCAGCTGTGACTTGCTGGGTTTCTCCCAACCTGTGACTGCTGAAACCATGGAACTTCTCGTGTCTGCAGGGAACTAGGAAGGCAATGGAGAGAGGCATTCGTTCGTGTGTGTCCTTGATCCCTGCATCTGTAGTATCTCTGAACTACTGATTTGCAGATTCAGAGTAAGATGTACCAGAAGCATTCCTGAGCTCACTCTAACTTTCAAAGTGGGCTCATGCTTAGGGTCAGGCCTAGCTTACTGTGCATAATGTTAGGCCTGTCCTCCAGGACTTCCTGGCCCGTCCATCCTGGCTCCCAGCCTCCAGATTTCCCACCACTGATGAATTCACGCCTGCACACTGTCCTCCTCAAAGGCTTCTAGGCCCATCATGTCCAGGCTGTGAGAGAAGCAGAGGTTCTCTGCATGCCTAGGACCCCCAGAACTAGGAATTCTGGTTTCCTCCCTGAGAACTCGCCTCTTTCCTGGATGATTAAGACAGGGAACTGCTTCACTGTCAGGGAACACTGTCTACACACAGGCATGGATATGGCCCCTAGTCCTTCCGGGATGATCGTCAACTCACAATCCATACGCTAATACCAGAAATGCACAGATCTAGAGCTGAGGACCAGGTCGTTTCACACAAAAGGCCATCTTTTGACAGCAGGCTAAATTCCCAAATAATGATCTTTAGCAGATTAGGCCTCCCTATAAGCTTGTCCTTAAAATAGGAACTGTGTCATTTGATCAAGAGTAGATGGCAAGTTGGTGCTACAGAGTGGAAAGAAAACATATTTGAAGTCTGACAAACTTGGAAATGAATCCTGGCTTTGCTACTAAAACCCGTGAGACTGTGGACTCGTTAATTAACCTCCCTGTCCTTCAGTTTCTTTATAAGGTGGGGATTATGATGCCATAGGGTTGAAGTGAGGACTGAATGAGATGCAAAGTACATTGTATAGTATCTGGCCCCAAGTAAGGAGATATCCTTACCTAAGTTATCATTGTGTTCACTACTATTATCTTTATCTGGCTAGTGGATGGAGATGTGAGCTAAGGAAATTCACCCTGCGTAATTCCTAGGCCCATAGCTGAGTTAGATGAAATCATAAAAACACCAAAGCCCTTCCAAATCTCCTGTAAAGCTCCCTGAAAATTCTCACCCGAGACCGGTGTTTTCACTAGCAAAAGCCTTTTACTATTTCCATCTCATCACTGGCCAATGGATGCTGGTTGCAACGTAGAGAGAGGTTTAATGTATGTAAAGAGCCCAGCTTAGTGCTTGGAGCATCGGTGGCCCTCAGTAAATGATTACTGTCACCTTCATCATCGTCGTCACCCGCTAGCATTTTGGTCAATGCAATGCTGCTACAAAGTTTAATCCTACAAGCAGGTCTGGCCCTTGGTCCTCCCACCTTTCCCACCTGCTCATCCCTCTTTGCTCCACTGAGGGTCTCTTTTTGAGGCCCGTCACCGTGCTGGCACGGCCTGAATGGCACTGGGTAGGTTGTGCCTTCCCTTGAGACCAGCTCCCTGCCTAGGAGCGATCTCATACTTTCTATATCTTTAAAGCATGTTTCCTGAGGGAAGTTTGCCCTGTGTGTCTTTCTGTTTCCCCAGAGCCTCCGATCCACGCTGCCCATGGCAGTGATATTCATGATGGTTTGTACCATCATTATAACACCTAAGCAGGCCTGATATGTGGAAGAGTCCCTGAAAGGGACAAAGGTATGGCCACACCACAATGGCTCAAATGAAACAGACCAACAGTACCAAGTGTTGGCAAGGGTGCGGAGCAATTGAAACTCTCATACACCTGCTCATGGGCGTGTAAAATGATACAATCACTTGGGGAATTTTTTTTTTTTTTCAGTATCCATTGGAGCTAAATCTATGCCAGCTCCTTTGACTCAGCAGTCCCACCCCTGGGCATATACGTGTGGGGAAACAATTCTTCATTGATCTCTTCCATTTTTTGCATATCTTGCAAGCATAGCACTGAATGTCCTTTATTCCAGACTATGTTTTCAAGGATGTTTTTATAGTGAACAGCCTTGAAATATAGAGTTAGTGATTCTTTGGAGCAAAGGGCCAGTTTACTTGTAGCCTTGGGACACAGATACCATATCTGCTTTAGGGATTGAGGGCAGGTGTGCTTGCTGTACATTTTAAGAGATTTGGGTTCCCTAAGCTTTTGTAATAATGCAACATACTGTGTGTGCAGACCTCATCTGGCCCTCTCTGCATAACCCTGTGGGAATTGAGTTTCAAAGAACTGGTGCAAAAATGTGAATGCCTTAAGACAGTCTCTTCAGCAAGTGGTGCTGGGAAAACTGGACAGCGACATGCAGAACAATGAACCTGAACCACTTTCTTACACCATACACAAAAGTAAACTCAAAATCGTTGAAAGATCTCAATGTAAGACAGGAAGCCATCAAAATCCTCGAGAAGAAAGCAGGCAAAAACCTCTTTGATCTTGCCCACAGCAACTTCCTACTCAGCACATCTCCGGAGGCAAGGGAAACAAAAGTAAAAATGAACTACTGGGACCTCATCAAAATAAAAAGCTTCTGCACAGCGAAGGAAACCATCAGCAAAACTAAAAGGCAACCAACAGAATGGGAGAAGATATTTATTTGCAAACGACATATCAGATAAAGGGTTAGTATCCAAAATCTATAAAGAACTTCTCAAACTCAACACCCAAAAAACAGATAATCCAGTGAAGAAATGGGCAAAAGACATGAATAGACACTTCTCCAAAGTAGACATCCAGATGGCCAACCGACACATGAAAAAAATGCTCAACATCACTCATCATCAGGGAATACAAATCAAAACCACAATGAGATACCACCTTACACCTGTCAGAATGACTAACATTAACAACTCAGGCAACAACAGATGTTGGCGAGGATGCCGAGAAAGAGGATCTCTTTTGCACTGCTGGTGGGGATGCAAGCTGGTGCAGCCACTCTGGAAAACAGTATGGAGGTTCCTCAAAAAACTAAAAATAGAACTACCCTGTGACCCAGCAATTGCACTACTAGGCATTTATCCATGGGTTACAGGTGTGCTGTTTCGAAGGGACACATGCACCCCTATGTTTATAGCAGCACTATCAACAACAGCCAAAGAATGGAAAGAGCCCAAATGTCCATCGATGGATGAATGGATAAAGAAGATGTGGTATATATATATATATATATATATATATATATATATATATATACACACACACACACACACACACACAATGGAGTATTACTTGGCAATCAAAAAGAGTGAAATCTTGCCATTTGCAACTACGTGGATGGAACTGGAGTGTATTATGCTAAGTGAAGTTAGTCAGAGAAAGACAAAAATCATATGACTTCACTCATATGAGGACTTTCAGAGACAAAACAGATGAACATAAGGGAAGGGAAGCAAAAATAATATAAACACAGGGAGGGGGACAAAACAGAAGAGACTCATAAATATGGAGAACAAACTGAGGGTTACTGGAGGAGAGGGGGGATGGGCTGAATGGGTAAGGGGCATTAAGGAATCTACTCCTGAAATCATTGTTGCACTCTATGCTAACTTGGATGTAAGTTTAAAAAACCAATTAAATGAAAATTAAAAATAAAATAAAAACCACCTAGATGCCCTTTAAATGGCTACATTATGGTACATTCACACAATGGAATGCTGCACAGCTATAGCAAGACAATGATTTCCGCAGCACACAACAATAGGAATAAACTTCAAAAATAAGTTGGATAAAGAAAAACTAGACACAGGAGAGGACACACGTAATAATTCTATTTGTATGAAGTTCAAAAGCGTGCAAAACTATGGTGACAGAGGCTTGAACAGTGGTTAGCTTTGTGTGGGGGCCTATTGACTGGGAACAGACGTGCGGGACACTCTCTTGGGCTGTGCACATTTTAACTCTCGATCTAGGTGGTGGTTCGATGGATGCACACACACACATGCACGTATAAATCCACCGAGATATTGCTAAAGGTCTGTGCACTTCGCTGTACACTCTACGTGGACAAACGAACAAAGGAAAGAAGGGAGTGGTGCATGTGGCCATTGTCTCTAGGTCACTGTTAAATGGGCATGTTGTACAAAGTTTAAGGGAGAGCTCTAGAAACCTTTTCTTACATGTCTCCAGGTGCTCATTTGACCCATGGATTGGTCTGGTTGCCCGTGACGCTAATAGCTAGGGGATTGGAAGTTGGGGATGGGAGTCACAGCAGGGATGGGCCCTGGACTCAGCAGGTGGGCTTGCGGCTGCCATTCCTAGGGCGACGCAGGGCCTCGAACCTGGAGGAAAAGCAGTTGAAGGTATTCACAGTCATGCCTGGAGTGGTGCAAGCCCAGCCCTTTGGTTCTAGGGCAGAAGCCCCCTCTCTGAGCCTAGATTAAGGGGCTGAGGACTGAAACTTGTACCACAGCATGTCAGTGGGTTAGCGGAGGCTAACTGTGGGCTGAATACAGGCTCCCTCCCTCTCTGCAGTGTGGTTCTCCTCACCCCAGTTGAGGACCAGCACCACCGCCCCGCCCCGTTGAGAAGCGGCTGACAGCTCTGAGTAAATCCCCGTAAGCGAGGGGGCAGGTGTTTTATTGACTCTAAAGCTTTCTCAGTAGCTGGGTACATATTTAATAAAAATCTTAGGCTTCGGGGGAAGACATGGGAAGGCAGAAGGGAGAACGGTTGCCCTCTGGGCTTGGGAGGTTAGCAGTCTGGCCAGTCCCTAATAACTCATTCATCCAATATTCATCTTTTAAGTTATTACAGTCACCGTGTGTCTCTAAGGAACACGTTTATTAGTGTCCACTAAGATAATTAGCCCAATGTACTTCAAGGCAACTGACATTGTTCCCGTAAGAGCATTTCTTTCCAGATTTCTCCATGGCTGCCTTTCAACGTTGGGCCTGTTGTGTTCGTATTTCTCCCATAGTCCCCAGTGGAGGGTGCTCACTTTCTACTGTTGTCCCAGACTCTCCAGCTGGCCCAAGGGGAAGGAGACTGAGAATCCACCTGCGGCCTAGGATTCTTGCAACCTGCACAACGCCTGCAGCTTGGGTTACATCTAGGATCACCCCAGGGGCTGGGCTTGCCTCCTATCATCAGTCTGCTTTTCCCCATGCTCTAGGGGAATGTTGTAGAAGGGAAGGCATTTGTGGAGCTCTGAGCGATCCAAAGCACCTGCTTTTGTGCCCTGCACGTGTATAAATCCCAGAGCATCTCTCGTAGTTTCACAAACTGCAAAGCTCCTTTCACAGCGGGCTAGACGGGCGCGCCTGAAACACTGCAGTGTGCACACGACCCCCCTGGGCGTCCTGTGCAAGCGCAGACTCTGATTCAGCAGGTCTGGGCCGGGGCTGACGTGCTGCATTTCTAACCAGCCTGCGTGTCAGTGCTGCTGGGGCACAGACTCCACTTGGAGGAGGGGGAGCCAGACCGGCTCTTCTCTGCCCACTTACGGCCTGCCGGGCATCCCTTTTGGAATCAGATAGAGGATTCTTAATGACCGCAGACATTCCTCTTAACTCTGACACTTTAACAACCTCCAACCCTCGCAGGTTCCAGAGTACCTTCCCGGAATCGGCTGCCCGATTCCACACAAGACACTGTTTCGTTTGTCAGTCCTCAGGGTCCCCGTGCCCAGAGCTTGGAGCACAGACTGACTTCACAGGAGGGGAAGGAAGGAAGCAAAACTCCGAGGGAATTTTTAAGCACAGAATGGGAAGGTGGTTTATCTTCTTTCTTTTCACTGTATTTAAAGTCATTCTTTCAGAGAGCTTAGCTTTAATTAATAAGTCCTTTACTTTTACGGCTGCCTGCAGTTTCCTACTATTTACTTAAATTGGGTTTTCACGTTCAGAAGTTGAAAGCAGCTTCCTCCTCTTCGTTTTAAGGAGTAATACATAAACAAACATCACTCTCTTCAGCGGCATCCATCGAGTCCCACACTGTTCTGCTGTTACATGGTGAATTCATTCGTTCATTCGCTCATTCGTTTATTTCACAAATATGTATTGAGCAGCAACTATGTGCTGTGGGGGGGGGGGGGGGGGGTGGTAGGGATAAAATGGTGAACAAAGCAAACAGGGTCCCTGTTGTCACAAAGCAGGTTTTTCTAGTAAGGACAGCAGATGCTTTCAGAGGTCAGGAAGGCCTTTGTAGAGAATGGTCAGGGTGGCTTCCTCTCCAGTTTCTGGCAGAGGATTGAGTGCAAATTGCCCTGTCCTTTTTTGCTTTCTCTTCTATTTCTTAAAAAATGTTTGTTTATTTTGAGAGAGAGACAGGGAGAGAAAATCCCACGCAGGCTCTTCACTGTCAGTGCCGAGCCTCACAGGGGGCTTGATCTCACAACCCTGAGGTCATGACCTGAACTGAAATCAGAGTTGGACACTTAACCGACTGAGCCACCCAGGTGCCCCTCGCTTTCTCTTCTCTTAATGTCGAACCCAGCGGGAGGAGAGGGAAGGGCAGAGGGAAAAGAAGGAAGCCTTGGATGAGGGGTGAGGAAGGAGCTAGGATCTACTTTAGAGTCAAGAAAGTGACTGAGCTCTGTGTAAATTACCTGTAAGGGGGGCGGAGTTTGGAAGGAACTTCATCTTCCTC
This sequence comes from Panthera uncia, assembly GCF_023721935.1. Taxonomy (NCBI): domain Eukaryota; kingdom Metazoa; phylum Chordata; class Mammalia; order Carnivora; family Felidae; genus Panthera; species Panthera uncia. Next base: position 23,991,989 of record NW_026057576.1, on the reverse strand, counting down.
CCCATCCCTTCCCCTATGCCACCACTGTCAAAAGATTCTTCCATGAATCCAATAGTGGAGAATATTTCAGAAGGAAGATAAATTGCTAATGGCACGAAAGCGTTCCTCCATAAAACACAGGAGTGACAAGTCCTCAATCCTCGCCCTGCTAATGTACCAACCTCATGACAAGAAGCCAACACAAGAGGAATTTTCCTCAATTTCTCCGCATTACTAGAATTCAGTATTTGCACAGCACTTGATCTTGGCCAAGCGCTTAACAGTCATTCCCTGGCTCATCGTCGCAAGGCTTGATGAACAGACCTCAGGATACAACCTACATTTCCTCGTGTTGGCTAAGAAAGGGAGTGGAGGCAGAGAGTGTGTGTGATGGGGACAGGGCAGGGGCACATGGAAAGGAGGCTCATGGAGAAAGGAGATGTGGTCTCTGTCCTTCCACTTCTTATGAAGCCAAGAGCAGCTCTTTTCACCTTTCCAGGACTTTGTGTTCATAACTGTAAAATGAGAACACGAATACTTGCCTCCCCTCCTACGGGAGACTGAGGAATGTGTTAAAATGTGCTGTAAAGAGGGAAGTGCTTTTGGAGGGAGGCATTATATGGATGCAAATCATGGAAAGGCATGCCCCCAAACACACAGCTGTCCTGACTCACACCTGCTGAGGGCCTGTGCTAACCACATCACACACATCGTGTCATTTAATCCTCCTCTGGGCTCCCGGAGGTGGATGCCACGGTCACCAGCAGTTTGCAAACGAAGAAATGAGAGCACAGAAAAGGATAAGGGTCTTTCCCAAGACCTTGGGGTTAGCGATAGCGGAACTGGGGTTTGACCCTCAGGAGTCTGGCTTTTGAGCATGGGAGCCGAGTCCCTCCCACCCCCCTTGGGCTTCCCACCCCCTCTCTGTGCGCGCAGCCAAAGCTCAATTATCTGCCTGTGGATTATCTGTAGCTTTTTCATTCCATTCCAAGCTGACTTTTCCTGCCATGCAGTCCAGCTCATTAGTTGGCAGGGGGCTCGGGGACTTAGAACTAATCCTAATATTAAGTAAAGAGCAAAGCATAATTAGGAAGATAAATCTTCTGGTGGGAAAAATGTATGTAACAGACTCCAAAGTCAAGCATGGGTAATTTTTCCCATCTTCTAGATGATCTACACCACTGTTCTCCTTTTCTAGCAGATAACTATGGGATGATGATAGATTTAAAAAAAAAAAACAACTTTTTTTTTTCTAATTAGAAGGGAATGTGTTCTCATCGCACAACTTTTAGGAAATTGTGCATACTATGAAGAAGAGAAAACTCACAACGCCAGCATGCTAACAAAGAACACTCTTAACCATTTCGGTGGGTACTTTTTTCGGTGCCTTTTAAACACAAATACCTAAATACTATATGTGAATTCTTATAAGCTGCTTTTTTCCACTTCATATCATATGGAAAAATACGTGTCAGAAACGTTGATGAACACCATCATTTTAATTGGCTCCATTTGGCCTTCGAGAACTCAAGGAGAACTCATAGGGATGTCGCGTAATTGGTTTCATTCAGATCCGGCTACGACAGTCACGATTGCCACCTACCTCCCATCATTTCCTAGCTCATTCATTCAGCAAACCTGCCAGATGTTGGGATAAAAAGAAAAATGAGATTCAGTTCGGATCCCTGAAGAGTCCATGGTCTCGTGTCAGAGACTCTGCATCGATGTTTTTGTCTGGCCCAATTTCATTGTCTTCTGCGGTCCCCTCCTTCCTTGCCTACACAGGCTAAGAAGTAGCTTTGTCACTGGAAGTGGTCAGGTCTTATTTGCTAACCCTCCCCCACTTCCAGTCCCTTCCCTTTATTTTTTTTTCTTTTTGGCCTCTGGGTTTAACAGTAGCATAAAACTAATTTATAGCTCTTGCCAGGAAGAGGACAAATTTTCATCTCAGCCCGTCATGCGAAAAGCACTAGAACAAATGAATAATTGTTGACCCGCGCTACCTATTAGAGACGGTGCTGGGGTCACCTCGTTTGTTGTTTTAACACATGAAATTAAGGGCCCTGGTGAGGCTTTCCACGGGGACTGAATTGGTAATGAGAACATCGTCTTTGGGGGTGACCTCTCCTAGTGCCATGTTCCTGGCGGGGAGGGGGATGGAGCCTCACCCACCATGACTGTCCCCCTATCCCCTGAGAAGGGCAGATTCTGCCTGTGTCCACTTTTGATTGTAGGTTCAGAGCCATTTTAGCCCAGGGTCCTTAATAATTAGCATATGCCTGTAAAGCAATTAGAATAGGCTGGATTCTGTGTGACGTGTTGAGGGGACATGGCCATTGACTTTGCTGTTTTGGCCATCAGGGAGCTCACCAGAACCTGCCATATGTGAAGCCATATGTTTCTGCAATAGAAGAGTTCATGGAGAGAAGCAGGCTGTGCTCTCTTCAGTATCAAATGGCTTGAGTTGTAGGAAAAGGCTTGTGCAGGGGGTGACTCTTGAAATGGGCCAGAAACAATAGATGAGGACTGGGTGGTGGACAGATGAGAGGAAAGTGCTCCTGGAGGATGGAGAACAGCTTGACCACGGACAGGAGCTAGTCTTTGCCAACTGATGAGGCCTCAGCAGAGGAATGAGAAGTAAGGCCGGGCAGGAACCGTACAATCTGATTACTGAGAGCTGTGAAAGCAAGACCGGGGTGGGGGGCAGACATGGTGGCAGAGGGTTTCACAACACTTTCAATCTGTTCCATATCCTGGATATGATACCAAGGCTCTATTGAATGCCTTTTAATATGAGTATCTAAAATGATGACAAATTGTCATAATTGTCTTATGTGTGTGTATAGAGCAGATGCACACAACAGGGGCTCAACAGGTATTTTAGTAACATGTTAAACTAGTCATCCTTATGCCCTCTTTCCAGTCCAGAGCTATGGCCTTGAATCATCACTAGCATTTTTTTTTAAATTTTTTTAATGTTTATTTATTTTTGAGACAGAGAGAGACACAGCATGAACGGGGGAGGGTCAGAGAGAGAGGGAGACACAGAATCTGAAGCAGGCTCCAGGCTCTGAGCAGTCAGCACAGAGCCCGACGCAGGGCTTGAACTCACAGACCGCGAGATCATGACCTGAGCCGAAGTCGGACGCTCAACCGACTGAGCCACCCAGGCACCCCATCACTAGCATTTTTAAAAGTGTTCTCATACCTAGTGTTTCAGGTAATCCTGAGCACGGGTAAGGTCACCCAGTTGCCCAGTTGATGACATTTGCTGGCCGGTATTCCCTATGTTCCAGGCATTGGTCTAGGCCAGCAGATGAAAACGTTAAAGGACAGTAAGGCTGAGTTTCAGTGGAAATTGTGCCTGTCCATGCTGACTCTGGAAGATACAGGTAGCAGGAAGGGAAAATGCTTTTCCTAGAGATTGGGATATCATGCAGGAGAATCAACCAGAGAATTAGTACAAAGAGTAAGAAAATTCAATAAAGTGGCAGGGTTATAGGAGCCTAGTTTCTTCTAGCCACTGGGCCCTGACTTGATGACAGTAAGGTTTATAGGGCTAGATCTTTTGGATTGTTGAGTACAGTCCTTGGGCAGAAAGAAGAGTAGCGAAAGCTTCCGGACTGTTAGGATAATTCTCAACAAAGGCATTCGTACACTAGCCAGGGAGGCCACTTTTGCTGTTACGAGGAGCCACAGTTCATGTCTTGAAATAGGCAGGGGAGGGGGGATGCTGTGGGATAATGCAGTATTCTAAAACGGAGATCAGAAGCCTTGGTGAGCCTCGCGAAACCCTCCGGGTCCTTCCTGTTCTGTATTCAGCACGTTGCCATCCCACAGACCGACTGGAGCCATTATTAAAGGACAGTGTGAAAATGTGAAAAGAGAATCAGCTCGGACAGAGGGGAAATTGGTAGAAATTATAAACAGTACTTTGCTTCAGCCCGTATGAATACGTGTCTGCTTTCTCTAAAAACGATGAATGAACAAAAGGAATCTCAGAAAAGTAGAAAATCTGAACACATGAGTTGCTAAGAAGCAACAGACATCGTGGTCACTCCCTCCTCTCCCAGAGCTCTCCCAGGATGCAACCACTGGGCCAGATGGTTTCAGAGGGATTCTTTACCAAGATCTTTACCAAACAAATGACCTTCATCCTGCTTAAATAAAATAATAAAATTTAATGAAGATAACACAAAAAGAAAACCCTAGGCTAATCTCATGACTATCATTGTAAAAATCTGAATAAAATGGTAGCAGGTCGTCTATAGCAGCAGCATGTGGAAAGAATTATATCCCTAGGCCAGAAAGGGTTCATATCAGGAATGTAAGGATGTTTCAATATTTAGAAAGCTATGAAATGATTCACCATTTAAATAGGTCAAAAAGATCTTCCTTGATGTTGAAGAGACATTTGATAAAGTGAAAAATGAGAGAAAAGTATCTAAATCATGTATCTGGTTAAGGGACTCACATCCAGAATACGTAAAGAACTCTTACAACTCGTCAACAAAAAGGCAGCTAACCCAATTTAAAAATGGACAAAGGAGAAGTGTTGAATCACTATATGGTACGGCTGAAACTAATATTACGCTGTATGCTAATCAAGCAGAATTTACATAGAAACTTAAAAAAATGGGTAAAGGATTGGAAGGTGCATTTCTCAAGAGAAGATATATAAATGGCCAACAGGCACGTAAAAAGATGCTCAGCATCACTAGCTCTTAGGGAGATGCAATTCAAAACCACAATAAGAAACCACACCCCCTAGGATGGGTACAGTAAAAAAGATGATAAGCATTGGTGAGGATACGGGGAAATTGGAACCCTCATACACTGCTGGTGGAAATATAAAATGGTGCAATTGCTTTGGATGACATTCTGACAGAAGGTTAAACACGGAGTTACCCTATAACCCACTAAGTACATACCCAAGAGAAGTGAAAACTTACGTTCACACAAAGACTTTTACAAAAATGTTTATAGCAGTATCATTCATAATAGCTGAAGGCTGGAAAAAAACAAATGCCCATCAACTGACAAATAAATACACGAAATGTCGTATATATCCACTCAAGGAATATTATTTGACAACAAAAGGAATGGAGTATTAACACGTTCCAACATAGATGAATCTTGAAAACATTATCCTAACTGAAAGATTCCAGTCACAAAAGACACAACTTGTATGATTCCATTTGTATGAAATGTCCAGAGTAGGCAAATCCTACAAAATCGATTAGTGGCTTCCGGGGGCTGGGGGGCTGGGGGGAGAAGGGAATTCAGGGCTCTCTAATGGGTATGGGGCTTCTTTTGAGGGTGATGAGAATGTTCTAAAATTAGCTTGTGGTAATGGTTGTGCAACTCTCTGAAGATATGAAAACCAACTGAATTATACACTTTCGAAGGTGTATGAAGTCTATCTTAATAAGACTTATAAGCAATAGAACCAGACAGAAACTTCCTTAACGAGTAGGCCGGTATCATTTATAATGGGCAACCTCGGGAAACATCACTGAAACCTGGAGCAGATCAAGAATGCTCACTGTACTCTTATTCTTTAAGATTCCACAGCAAGTAGCCGAAGCAGTTTGACAGGAGAAAAAATGAGAGGTATAAAGATTCGGAAAGGAAAGGACTAACTGGAAAATTACCGTAAACAGTAAAGAACTCAGTAAAGCACAGGTTTAATAAATATAAATTAATAGTTTTCATATGTTCAAACACAAACTAGTTATACACATTAAAAACAATACCTAGGAATACAGTTTACGAGAAACATTCACAAGCTATAAGGAAAAAAAAAGTTTAAAATGCTACTGAAGGACGCAAAGAATTGAATAAATAAAAAATATGATCTATTCAATAGGATGGTTCACTATGACAAACATGTTGACATTCCATAAATTTAAGAAGACCATCACAAATGCGTGATTGGGTTAAAATAGGTTAAACACGACCAAACAAGTTGATTTGAAAAGTTTATATATATAAAAAAAAAAAAAAAGCACGCGACTATAGTCAGGACATTACGGAAAAGTGAGTGGCAGTGAACGAAACTAGCTGACCGACTTGTTTTAAAACCAAGAATGAGTTACAGTAATGGAAGCAATGTGGTTCTGCTGTGTGACAAAACAAATAGGCCAGTGGAACAGCACAGAGTTCAAAAATACACTCAAATAGATATGGGTCTATTTAGTACACTTAGTAGAACAGAAAGTCACCACTGCATATCATTAGAGAAAAGACTCTCCAGCTCTCCTAATGAGTTTTAAAATCTGCATCTCCGTTGATCCACAGAAGTGAGCTGAGAGAGAGCATATGGACCTGGGGAAGATAGTGTGTGTAGAAAAGTCAGGACACGGCAGTGACCTGCTTAGGCCGTTGGCCAGATGCCACATGGCAGCAAGAACTCTTTTTTTTATTTTATTAAAAAAAATTTTTTTTTAACGTTTATTTACTTTTGAGACAGAGAGAGACAGAGCATGAACAGGGGAGGGGCAGAGAGAGAGGGAGACACAGAGTCGGAAGCAGGCTCCAGGCTCCGAGCCATCAGCCCAGAGCCCGACGCGGGGCTCGAACTCATGGACCGCGAGATCGTGACCTGAGCTGAAGTCGGACGCTTAACCGACTGAGCCACCCAGGTGCCCCGGCAGCAAGAATTCTTAATAGTTGTGTCATTATGGATAGATGAAAACAGCTAGAAAGAATGTCCGCCAGATCCAACCATCGACGGCACACAGGCTTTCTGTGTATCAGCTCACAAAGGCTAATTATTAAAATTTCAAGAATCTTGTGAGCTGATTATGAAGTGCACCCATTGTTAAAATTAAATTATGTAAAATAATTAGATAAATTATATTAAGGACAATGGTAATACGGGACAGTTGGGTGGCTCAGTTGGTTAAGCATCCGCCTCTGATTTTGGCTCAGGTTGTGATCTCGTGGTTCCTGAGATCAATCCTGCATTGGGCTCTGCGCTGGCAGTGTGGAACCTGGTTGGGGTTCTCTCCCTCCCTCTCTCTCTCTCTCTCTCTCTCTCTCTCTGCTCCTCCCCCCCACGCTCTCTCTCTCTCAAAATAAATAAAACTTAAGAAAAAAAAAAGAACAAAGGTAATAAATACTCCAAACTCATCACTTCCTGATTATTTTGCTTACATGTATTCTTGAGGTCATTCACATATCAATAGATCTGTATTTGTATCTTTGTATGGTGGAAATACGAAATAATGGTAAGCATCCTCTCCCAGCTTCATGAAAAATGACACATTGGTAGCTTGAAATTAACTACGGTGGGGGCATTTATACCATGGAAATTGGCAAATGCTGGAAACCAGGGCTCAATTTTCTGGGTTTTTGATTGTCTAGACTAAAGAAAGCGATGGAGAAAATGTTAATAAGGCAAAGTAAACTTAAAAGTGCGTTGTGTGTGTACCTGTTACTTTGTGTGGGATAGCACACAGTGTTGGGAAGTTTAGTACTCTAAAATCGTTATTCAGTTCAGCCAGGAGGTTGTTCGCGTCACTGATGAGTGAGTGATATTCTGACATTTACCTTTGTGGTTTCACTTGCGTCTCATTAGCATAAAAGCAACTGTCAACCAACAGTCATATGGAAATCACACGTATTCATCAGTGGTGTGGTGGCTTCTCATTGCAATCTGATTTTATTAAGTAGTGGCTGAATTGCACCCATAGGTTGCCTAGGGGTACAAGAATTCAGCAAACCCTGCGAAGGCATTCTGCGTTGGCTGTGTGGAATTCACAACTAGAACTATTGCATATTTTATTATTGTATTAAAATTGTGTCACGCATCCTTTATGTTACTAAACCTGTGTACATATGTGTATGCAGGCTTCTCCCCCCTCCACAAGAGCTGCTTGTTAAATATCTACCAGAATATCACTTCGTTGGCCCCTCAAAACTTGGACACAATTGTGGGCAAAAGCAGGGAATCTTTAGGTTGGCTAACGTTAACTTTCCACTCTTGATGGAATGGGAACCTAAAATATGTATTAAGTTCAGTTACAGTTATTACACACCTCAGATTATGAATATGTTTAAGATTTCTAACCGTTTCTCATCTGAAAGAGCCTAGTTGAGTAAGGGTCCTCTGAAACCAGAGTGTCCTCTGTCTACACCTCCAGTGGTATGTCCCACATGGTGAATGAGGGGGCTTCCAACCCACTTGTGACAATATTGATGGTCCCTTCCTGCTCCTGACTCATAAAAGAAGTCGATGAGGGTCAATGAGTCCTGAAGTGGACATAAATCCTGAGACTACCCTGTATAACCTCTGACCTTTTAGTGGCTGTTGCCTTAAAATAATTGGCTGAGCTGCCGGGCATTAGGGTGGGGGAATGGGCATGTTGGGGGCTCCGCAGAACCGAGACCTTTAAATGGACCCCATAATTCTCATTCCACACTTAAGGCTACACTGGAAATTTATAGACTATGGTCTGGGAATCTTTGCAGGCCCTAGACATGTTTTTTTGCGCCTGTACATCTAGGAAATGAGTATCTCTTGACATTGTAACAAACACCCCAGATAAATAGTATATGCCCGCTGAAGATTGAGAGCTGTGCCTCATGGAGAAATTTCCAGGCGTGAGTCCTGACCAAGGGCAAAATCAGCGGCTTCGTGATTGTGAGGAGAGTATCAGTAATTTGGCCCATCTTCTTGTAGCCTGGCTGAGACTTGAATCGGGGAATACAGGGGCTGAAAGGTGCCCAAACTGCTTACGCAGGAAGGTCGTACCTGTGGACTGATCTTGTAAACTGTTTATGTTATTAAAAAAAATCAGGGGTGCCTGGGTGGTTCAGTTGGTTGAGCATCTGACTCTTGATTTCAGCGTGGGTCAGGATCCCAGGGTGGTGGGATCCAGCCCTGTGTTGGCTCTGTGCTGAGTGTGGAGCCTGATTGAGACTCACTCTCTCTGTCTCTCTCTGTCTCTGTCTCTCTCCCCCTCTGTCCTTCTCCCTGATTCATGCATGCTGTCTGTGAAAAAAACAAACAAACAGGTAAGACTGTATCTGCATATCACTATTTAATGCTCTTCTTATAGAAAAATAGAGTCACATATATTGCATTGAAAATATACTAGAAGTACAGATACCAGAATATTAATTGTGTCTGTCTCTGGGTTCGATTATGGGTAACCTTTTTCTTAGTGGTTTTCTATATGTACTGGGTTTGTAATTAGAAAAATGTTATTTTAAAAATAATGTGTGTGTCTGTGTGTGTGTGAGAGAGAGAGAGAGAGAGAGAGAGAAGGAGGGAGGGATAGAGGGGAAGTACAGCAAGAACAAAACCAAAAGCACTTCCATTTACAGCTTCTGTCGGCAGCCAAGCCCAGGGCTCCCTACCTGAGCTGGTCCTGACCCACAGCACCCAAAGTTCTCAAGCCAGTGCGGAATCCTGGGGCAGCGGCTGAAGGCATAATTCAGCAGGGGCGGCTGAGAAGCCTTCAGCTTAGCTCATGATGGCTAGTGTTCTGGACCTTCCCAGGAGACTGAGCTGTGCGTCCTCCCGGGAGACGCCAGGGTCCCCCACTTGCTAGCCCCATGTCCACCTTCCAGGGGAGGTGAGAGACGGGCAGGCCCAGCCCTGTCTAGGGTGCGTGGGGTTGCTCCATAACGGCCAGTCGGCCGAATGGATGGATGAACTTCTGCTTCGCTCTGGAGTCAGCTTTCACACAGCGCCTGGGTGAGGAATGGTTTGCACCAGGAGCTCACATCTGTCTCGACTCTTGTGTGTGTTACCGAGCTGATATAGTGCTGCCACAAACCACTCTGGATACTTAAAATCTGGGAGGCATTTTTCAAACTCTGCTACCAGCAGCTGGTGTTTAGTGGCTTAGACGTGGGGTTTTGATGTGCCCTGGAATCAGAGCAAATCACCCTCTGGAAATAGAAAAATGCTGTGACATGGGCCAATGAAGGACTGGAATTTGAGCCCAGCATTTGCCTGGAGCTAGTTGATTTCTCCATTTCTAAGCTTGAAGTCAGAGGCAGCCCCTTAGAGAAATAATATGCTGCTATACTCTGTGACTGCTGGGAGTCTAGAATTGATAATCGGCGAGAATGGTTGCTTTGAACAAATTCTACTGCTGAAATTTGGCCATCATTGTCACTGCTGATTCAGTTGCAGGCAGCTCTGGAGATAAGAGGCAACAAATTTCCCCTGGGCCCTCCGGTTCATGGTCTCCATGGAACTTTTAGTTAAAACGAGGGTCTGCACGTACAGCACCTGAAAGGGCCTGGGAAAGACTTTCCAGAAATCAGGCACGGAGTCAGAAAGAAAGGGAATGCACGACTGGCGTGCTCATATCCTTCTGGCTGGCTTCCACGAGAATATGGGTAAAGAACTATTCTGGTTATGCCCAAGAGAAGTAAGATAGGGAAGAAGTTAAGAGCATGGGGGTTCGAATCCCAGTGGAGCTGCTCATATGCTGTGCCACCTTGGGCAAGCTACGTAACCTCTCTGAGCTTCACCTGTAAAATTAGGCCAATAATAAAACTTCTGTCATAGGGCAATTTTAATAATTAAAAGAGAGATTCAGGTACCTTAGCACCTTGCCTGGTATAGAGTCGTTGCTAATCAGTGTTAGTGGTAGTGACGATGATGCTGATTCTCTGAACTTAGTGAAGCAGGATAGTTGGAAGGGATGGAGGTAGAACTGTACTGTGTACATGTAATCTGGCCATGGCGGGGGGTGGGGGCAGTGACCATTTCTTAAGGGAAATGAATGTTTTCAGCCTAACTAGATCTTGAAAACTGTAATTAGGCTCTGTTGATAGCACAGACAGACGTTCCAGAAAGGTACTTCTAATGTCCTTTAAGTGAAACCTTGTGGGGGACATTTTCTTTGTGCCTCGGGAAACGGCTTGGGGATCTCAGGGCTGTGAAGCCACCCCGTGGGACAGGAGATGACTGCTTCTGTTGTCGCGCAGGTTTCTCTTCCCAAGGGCTCCCAAGCCCTTCCTCTCCGGGAGCTGGCTGCTTTGGGGCTTTACTCCTGCTCCTCATGTGCATCAACCCCTACTGACCTCAGAAGGGCTCAGAAGTCATCTTGGAGAAAGTCTTCCAAAGGGCAGCCGATTCTGTCTCTGGGGAACCAGAGGGCGTTCAGCCTGTCCCGCTGCGAGAGGCTTCGGGGCCCGAGGGCGCCTCCACGCTAGAGCCCTGTGGGAAGGTACCATCTGGACTTTCAGGAGAGTTCTTAGCTATCAACGGGGGAGGGACACGTCACCCGGGCGTGGACGCCGAGGACACATTCAGAGAACAGGGCCACACTCTCCCCATGTGTTCCTTTTAGCCCAAAGCCTCTCCTCCAGAGGACACCTCCCGTCACCCGTGCAGACGGAGACAGAAGTGAGTCATGTGTGAGCCAACATAGGCACTTGTGAGACGGAGCTGCTGGCAGATCCCCAAGCTGGCTGAGGTAGAAACTTGGCCTGATCGCTCACAAGGCAGGACCAAGCCTCGGAATCTGTGCCACTTGCTGGTTTCCATAGGGTGTTCACTCGCGTGATCTCGTTTTCGTTCTCCCCCAGCCCCCGGAGAGAGGTCTAAGCCCTGCGAGGCTATGTGATGGATGAGAAAACAGAATCGGAGAGGTGGTAAGACTGGCCTAAGGCCCCACAGCTAAGACAGGGCAGGGTGGTGGCCAAGTTGTGGCTCCGTTCCTAGTTTATACTTTTCTCTCCCCTCCCCCCGCCCCCGAAAGAGGTTCAAACCAGTAGTTGCTAAAGAGCTTTCCCCAAGAACCCGTGGCACTTTGTTCACAGCCTGCCATTAATCCTTACAGGCATTCTGGAGCAGCGGGTGGCTAACATTATAATGATTATACCGATCGTTATCATGATACGGGATCACTAGGACCGGGGTATGACTTCCTTAATGCCACGCTTCTCTGTGACACGCATGTGTACGTACATACACATACATACATATATACCCGCATGCACCCACACCCCCCTCACCACCACACATACACCCCTACGCTAAAGAGCAACCTGGCGAGACAGCTAAGTGCTAAGAACGAGGCCTGAGGCCCCAGGACTCGGAAGCAGGAATGCCCTGGGATTTTTTCTGATGCTCCAGTGATACAAAAGCCTTTGCAGATGACACAACACAGGGCGTGGACACAATCGGAGAAAGTTTTGGGGGTCGTCACAGGCTCGACTGCAGGTAGCAAATAAACGTGCTGCGCCTCTCCCGGGCGGGAAATGTAAGGCCACAGACTGTTCTGGGGAGGAGAAGGAAAACTGTGTACGGAGGCCCACCCATGCCTTCCAGGCTCCTGTAGGGGCGGCTGGGAAGTAAGAGAGCCCCCGGGCCTTGCTGTCGGTACCTTCCGCTCTCAGAAGCAGATTGGCTAGACCCAGACAGAGCATGTGAGCCTGCCCCCCCCTCCCCCCCCCCCGCCCCCGCCCCCCAGGACCAGGTCCTGGCACACTGCTGGCCTCAGCTCTTTACTTGGTGACGCTGTCATGCAGGTGAGAAGGGCAGAGGTGGAGTGTGGGAAGGAGGCTGTTTGGGAGCAAGAGACAAAGCCCCAGACCTGGTGCCAGGGAACGCGAATGTTATGGTCTGAATGTTTTTGTCCCCTCCAAATTCATATGTTGAAATCCTAATGCTCAGTGTGACGGTGTTAGGAGGTGGGGCCTTTGGGAGGTGTTTAAGTCGCGAGTGGAACGATCATGTGTGGGATTACTGTCTTATGAAGGAGGCTCTGAAGAGCTCCCGTGCCCCCTATGCCATGTGAGGACCCATGACCCAGAAGAGGGCCCTCATCTGATCACGCCGGCACCCCGACCTTGGCTTCCAGCCTCTAGAACTGTAATAAGTTGCTGCTGTTGCTCAGATGCCCTGTCTGTCGTACTCTGTTATAGGAGCCCGAATAGACTAAGACACTGGAGCACAGTGTTCCTGGGTCTTGCATCGGAGGCCCCTTCCGCCAGCTTCCTGATGACAAGCGCTTCTCCTCAGCCTTACAGAGCCACTCCTCTCATTTGCTTATCTTGGTTCACTCAGGCTGCCGTCACAGGATGCCATAAACTGGGTGGCTTAAGCAGCAATCTGTTTCTCAACAGTCCCTGAGCCTGAGACGTCCGCGATCCAGGTGTGGCAGGACTGGTGTCTGGTGAGAGCCCTCTTGCTGGTTTGCGGGTGGCCGTCTTGTTGTATCCTCATATGGCAGTGGGGGCGCTACACTCTCCCCTGTGAGGACACTAATCCCATCGTGGGGGCTCCACCCCAAAGGCCCCGCCTCCCGATGCCACCCCATCGGAGGTCAGGGTTTCAATGTGCAAGTTTGGGGTGGAGGTACAACCGTGCATTCCCTGACACTCATCCATCCGTGCAGAAGTGAACTGAGAGTTCAGTGGGAGAAACCGACAAGTTGTTAAGCAAGTACGTTACACGGGGGAGGTGCCATGGCATGGGGGAGGCGCTGGGTGCCAGAGGATATTTGACAGGGAAACCAACATCATCTTGGGGTGGTAGGGAAGGCTTCCCAGAAGAAGTGACCTCCCTGAGAATGAGCAAGAACTGGGAAAGCAAGGAGAAACAGGGGAGCAGACTTGCCGGCATGGGGAATAGCACGTGCAAAGGTAGGGTTGCAACCTGTAGCCTTCATTGTCTCTCACCTCCCCAGATCTCAGCTTCTCCCCACAGCACCATGCTGCTCAGAGTGTTCCAGGCTGCTGGAGGAAGTTCCAAGCGTATTTGCTCACAAAGATCTAGCAGAAATAAAAATCTGTCACTGTGGGTGCTTGCCGGGGAGGGGTTGTACTGATGTATTTCATCTTTTTGGATGTAATGGTTGTAATGGTTGATTTCAGGTGTCAACTTGGCTAGGCCAGAGTACTCAGATGTTTGGTCAAATACCAGTGCAGATATTGCTGGGAAAGTATTTGGGGTTTTTTTTGTTTGTTTTTTTGTTTGTTTTTAGTTTTTTTAATGTTTATTTTTGAGAGAGAGAGAGAGAGAGAGAGATACAGAGCATGAGTGGGAGAGGGCAGAGAGGGAGGGAGACACAGAATCCAAAGCAGGCTCCAGGCTCTGAGCTCAGCACAGAGCCTGATGCGGGGCTCGAACTCACGGACTGTGAAATCATGACTTGAGTTGAAGTCGAATGCTCAACCGACTGAGCCACCCAGGAGCCTCTTCTTTTCTTTTCTTTTCTTTTTGGATAAGATTAAAATTTAAATCAATAGACTTTGAGAAGGGCAGATTACTCTTCATAATGTGAGTGGGCCTCATCCAATCAGTTGAAGGTCTTAAATGAAAACAGACTGACCTCCCATGAGGAGGAGGGAATTCTGCCTGCAAATTGTCTTTAGATTCAAGCCACAACATCAATTCTTTCCTGGGTTTCCAGCCTGCCACCTGCCTTGCAGACTTTGGACTTGACAGCTCCCACAATTGCATGAGCCAGTTGCTTAAAATAAATCTCTCTCTCTCTCTCTCTCTTTTGGAAAATAGATCCTATTGGTTCTGTCCTCAAAGAACCCTGACTAATACACTGGGTAAGCCCTGGCATCTTAGGTTGCCTGATTCATTTGAAAGCATTACATCTTATCCACCAGGAAAGACCAAACTTTCTGGCTTTTCCGACTGATTACAGGTATTCATACTATGATCTCAAAGGGCTGGGTAGGAAAAACACCCCTGAATTCCATTCTTGCCCCAGTTTGGAGTGAGACTCCAGAGCCCAGACAAGCTGATTAACTTCCTAGGAGTCATTTCTTCATCTGTCACACAACTGACAGAAGCTGTTAAGGTGACATGGCAGTGGGGTGGGGGTGGGGATGCTTGTAGTAAAAGGATAACAGATACTATTCATGTAACATTTTCAAAAACCAGGACTCGCATTACACGCACTGTCTCATTGAATCCTCACAGCACAGTCGTATGTGAGGAATTATCAGCAGCCCCACTCTAGAGATGAGAAAACTGAGGCACAGAGAAGCTTAGCTGTATCGCCCAGGTTCTCATGAAGCTGAGGCAGCCAGGCTGGGCTCTCCTGCTCTCCCAGTGTGCGGGGCCTGGACTGAGACCAGAAGCTGCATCTAATTTGTTTCTCTTCCATGCCATGCCATTGCACAACTCCAGGGGGCCCTCTGCTTTCACACAGACTGCAAGGACTGGTGCACGGCTGTCTGGCAAACTGGTGGCCCTGTTTCTGCTGGCCTCCTCACTTTAGGATCCTGATGCCGAGACTGGAATAAAGACAGTGAAGTGAGGTTCAACCAGGGACACCTGTTCATATCCCACCTAAAGAAGAGAGGTGTTTACAGCTGCTTATTTCCACTAACACGTGGCCTGGAAAACTATGCATATGCACCTGTCTTTGCAAGTCTCATTATAAATTAGAAAGTTGAGTCACAAAACCCTTGAGGATTTAGCATTTATCTGAATGTAAATATCAGCACAGCCCTAGGCAAGCAGCCCCACTCGTGGCCACGCCCCGGAACTACTCTTCTCCTTTGCTCGTGTGCTCCAGGGTAGAGCACCAACAAAGTGCACTGCTCACTTTCGCCCGCCTGGCCTCCAGGAAGGTGGAGGGTCAGGGGACTGCTCTCTGACATCACGTGAGTTCCGCAGGGGGCTCTTTTCACTTTGGGCCGCGTTGAACTGCTTCTCACCTGCCCTGGGACAGCCAACCCAATGTGGCTGGAGAAGATCGCCGAGTGTCTGTGGGAACCACCTGTGCCTTTAGGTAGCAGCAGTAGGCACTGGTGATCACAACAACAACAACAACAATGTTGTGAGAGCTTATTACCAACCAGGTAATCATTGCATTGGATCAGGTAATATAAATCCATTGAAAGAAGGCAGTACTACCTGATGATTAGGATTGGCACTGAATTTGCACTAGACGACCAAATCCCCTTCCCGGCTACTTCCTAGCTAGTGCCTTAGTTTCCTCGTAGGCAAATAGGAATAATAATCCCACCAGCCTCTTAGTATTACTGAGGATTAAATGAGTCATTTACAGAAGACACTTAAAATAGCGTCTGGATCACGGTTAGCCCTTTTATATATATATATATAAAAGCCCTTTTATATATATATATATATATATATAAGCCCTTATATATATATATATATATATATACATATATATATATATAACGTATATTAATATTTTATATGTGGCTTTGTGTTTATATGTATTTTTTACTCCTCCTATGGCATGAGTCAGGCAGCATCGCTATTCCCATGTTAGAGATGAGAACACGATGTGGGGGCGGTCAGAGCCCCGAGCCCCCGCTCTCACGCGCTGTGCCCCGTGGGCGTCTCCTGCGTGTGTGTAGGGAACACAGCATGTGTGCTACTCACCTGCTGCAGGTGCCCGGCCCGCGTTCCCTGGCCACGCACCCTTCCCACACACGCTGGTGCCTCACCCGGTGAGTGTCTGCGACCCTGCCCCAGGGGCAGCTGTTGACACGTGATGACCAGAAACTGGGGGGAAATACCCAGATTCCTCCTTCTTAACGGGTAACTCTGAGGCGTGTCCCATGTCTCCCAGTGGGTCCCCAGGGCGACTGCGCCCCAGGTGCCGACGGCGGTAACTCGCTCATCTGTGCACCTTATGTGGCTGCCTTCCGTTTGTGGCTCACGGTCTCACTTCCCTCAGTTTACCTCCCAGATAAACTACCTGTGTTCGTGTCCTTGTCTCAGGGTTGGTTTCTGGGGATCCTCAACTAAGACACATATACACACGTAGATGTATTTGTTATGTTTATATCTGTAGTTACATTAAATAATGATGTTTTTTTAAAGCGGCAAATAAGTGTATTATTTTCCCAAGGCTGGTGTAACAAATTTAAACTACCACAGACTCGGTGGTTTAAAACAGCAGAAGCTTATTCTCTCACGGTCCTGGAGGTCAGAAATCTGGAGTTAGTGACACTAGGCCGAGCTGTCAGCAGGGCCGTGTCCCTCCGGAGGCTCTGGGGGACAATCTGTCCCTGCTTCTTCCAGCTTCTGGTGGCTGCTGGCGTCCCCTGGCTTGGGGCTGGGTCAGTCCAGTCTCCAAAGCCAGTGTGTTCGACTTTCTCCTCGCTTTGCCTTTGTATCATCTTCTCCTCTGTGTGTCTGTGCCGAATCTCTCCTGGCCTCTGTCTTCTAAAGATACATGTGATTGCATCTAGGGCCTACCCAGTAACGCCACACAATCTCCCCATCTCAGGAGCCTTAACCTAATCACACCGGAAAGACTTTGCCATAGAAGGTAGCATTCACAGGATCCAGGGATTAGGACGCAGACACCTCTGGGGTCCATTATCGGCCCACGACAATAAAATAGTAATTCATGCAAAAGAGTTTTACTCTTAGTCCCTGTCAGGTGCAGGTACTACAGATGCAGAGATGAATAAAGCAAGCCTTTCCCCCTGGGTGCTCATATTCTAAGGAGAGATGGACAAGAAACCCCACCTTTCCAGGGCACTAGGTAAATGCTAAACCAGAGCCGTGAAAAGGGCACGGAGAGATCAAAGAGAAGGGCACGTGACTGAGCCTGTTGCAAGGCATGGAGGGGTTCTTGGAGGAGGGGCCCCTTGAGCCAAACCCTGAGGATAGGCACCCGCAGAACAGAAACTGCCAGTGACCATTCAGCACCCAATCTCCCTGTCTTCCTTCAGAAGTGCGCCTGAGTTTTGTCGGGGGCCGTCAAGTGCTTGGCCAAATAGTACATATTTCCTGCCTACCATATAGATGGGGGTGGCCATCGAGATGTAAGTGGAGGCTGATGGTTGGACTTTCTGGAAAGCTCTTTAAGGGAAAGCAACCTCAGTGCATGTGCCCTTAACCCTTGTCCTTCCTTCTTACTGCCGTGTGCATGTGATGGCTCAGGCTGCCAGGGCCAGCTGTTGATCTTCTGCAACACTGAGAAAGGAAGTGAGAGGCCGGCATAGGAAGGCTTA
Organism: Panthera uncia; assembly: GCF_023721935.1. Lineage (NCBI taxonomy): Eukaryota > Metazoa > Chordata > Mammalia > Carnivora > Felidae > Panthera > Panthera uncia. The sequence goes on along the minus strand of NW_026057576.1, from coordinate 23,974,073 downwards.
GAAGGCCGGCCCCCGAGGGCCTGTGTGGTCACCATGCTATCGTGGGCCTGCCTGCCTGCCTCCAGCCTGCTTTAACATAGCAGCACGACCAGTCGTACGTGAGCCGCTGTTTTGTTGTTGTTACCATTTGCTGTTTGCACTTGATTTCCAACAGACCCAAGGTGGGAAGAGCATGTCAGGAAGAAAGGAAGGACAGTGGGCACCAGTTCACAGAGGCAGGAGGAAGTGGGCGTGTCTGGGGGGGCATGGCTGGGATGGGGGTGTGTGTGGGGAGAGGTGGCCGTCGGGGAAGAGTCGGGCGACCGAGGGCCTCTACAGGAAATCCATAATTCCAAATTTAAGAAAAAAGTAGCAAAAGGGAACTTTGGAGGGGGGTACTGAGGAAAATTAGATAAGAGAGAATTTCCCAGAAGTTGGTATTCAGGAGAAAGTTATTTCTCAGGTGGCCACACAGTTGGCCGCTGTGTGTTCAAGGGTGAAACAGGCCTTATATCCAGTCAGCAGAGCCCCTGCCTGGGCCTGCATTTCAGAGGCCCGCCCCGGGCTGCACCCACCCACAGGGCAGAGTCCACAGGGCCTGCACCCTGCAGGGCCCCCACTCAAGAACATATCATGCCACCAGTACAAACCTTAAGCCAAAGGGAGTGGTCAGGAGGCTCTGTTTGTGGGGGCAGAGGGGAGGGGTGGATGAAGCTTCCATGTGTGGGCTGGGCGTCCACACCTACGCAGGAGTGGCCCCTGCGGTATGGGATGAAGCCGGGGGTAGGTTGAGAAGGGGTGTGGGCTTTGGGCCAGGGGCGGGCTCCCCTCCCTCCCGCAACTACATTCTGGTGAGGAGCTCCTTGGAGTCCAGGAATCGTGAACTTGAGCTTGGGCTTCCAGGTTGTCACAAGGTCATGTGTGGAAAGGTGGGAAAATAGAACATATTTTGTCTAACAGCGTGATAGTTTGATTTACGACTTCAAAGTGCAGAGACATATGATATGAGGGCTTCCCTATGCCCCGGGCCTCACAAATATCGGGGGCTGGCCTGCTCAGGATGACAGCGTGAATGATTCCAGAGTACTTCTGAGCGGCAACAGTGCCCTGCCCCCACTACCTCCTCCATCCCCTCTGCCAATATCAAAATTACCCTGCTGCAGAGAGCAGACTCCGCCTGGGAGTCCCTGGGTTTCCTGGGGCTTCTTGCCCTGATGCTGGGGCCCTTGGAGTAGACTTAGCAGGGAACAGCTCAGCTGTGGGGCTTATTCCTGTCGTGTGACTGTTGATCTAGTTTTCTAGGAGGCTAACCCCTCCCTCCGGGCCTTCTCTCTCTCCTCCTGGGACTCTCCCACCACGATCTGTGGTCCCTCCCCTGTGGTCCCCTCTCTGCTTCGTAAATATATATGCGTGCAATTATGGGTTGAATTGTGTTCCTGAAAAAGATGTTGAAGTTCTAACCCCAGGTGCCTGTGAGTGTGACCTTATTGGAAATAGGGTTTTGGAAGGTGATCGAGTTAAAACGTGGTCATTAAGATGGGTCCTAATCCAATATGACTTGGGGTCCTTATAAAAAGGGGAATTTTTGGACACAGAGACAGACCTCTACAGAGGAAAGATGATGTGAAGACACAGGGAAAGCACCATTTACAGGCCAAGGAACTCCTGAGGCCACCAGAAACTAGGAGAGAGGCATAGGACAGATTCTCCCTCACAGCCCTCGGGAAAAACCAGCCCTGGGGACCTCTTGATCTGGGACTCCCAGCCTCCAGAACTGTGAGACCACACATTTCTGCTGCCAAAGCCACCCGATTTGTCGTACTTTGTTCTGGTGGCCCCAGGAAACGAATACAGGGACTAGTCGTCCAAACACAGCATGTGACATCGATTTGATTTCTTGTCTCCCCGTCTAAACTGTCAGCTTCCTAAGGGCCCAAACCACAGTGTCCCAGGACCTAGCACAGTGCCTGGCATATAATAGGCAGTCAAAAATACATTGGTGCCATAAGAACAATTTGACTTCAAAGTGCAAAAGTACTGGAGAGAACTTTAACCGTCATCCTGATTAACCACAACAGATGCAAATTAGAAGCGAGTGTTCTTTCAATGACTCTGTGGCCCTCTTAATCGTCTCATCACCTAGTTACGGCCCCCGGGAAATACCTGTTCCTGAGTTTTGCTTTGCTGATCTACGAGTATGAGGCAGAAAAGCAGTGAGGCGGGGGTAGGGGGAGGAATTCCATTTTGCAAGCTGGGTGGGAAGAGAGAGCCCGGACCCTCCCACTGTGATACACCTGGACGTTCTTTTCCACGCACTGAATCGATTTCGGGTGCTTATCTCGCAGCACCACCCGCCACGAAGTGGGGCTGAGGGCCTGGGGAAGAGCCAGGAGTGATTTATGGAGCCCTCGGCGGCGGTTCCAGGGAATGCATCATAGCCGTGTGTTCCTGGCTCAGACTACACGCCTTTGCTCTGGGGGCATGTGTTCCCCACCGCAAGCGACAAGCGGAACCCAGGGCGTCTCAGAGGAGTCCGGCTCCAGGGGCTCCCGGTCCAAACTCCCAGAGCTAGTCCTGAGACCTGAGAGGTGAATATATTTCTCCAGTAATTCATTATTTTTTTAAGTATAGTAGGCGGCATACTGGGTCATGTAAAAACACACTGTGCTAAAAGGAATTATCTTGTCATTAAATAAGCTGCATTTGAATGTGAATCTTTTCTGAGCTAAGCTGCAGCTCTGAATGACTACTCAATAGTGATCAGTGCCTTGAGAAAGCGAGCTTCAGTTTTCATTGCCAAATATACGTATGATAACTAGGAAAAAAGGCAAAAATAATAAATAACAAATAATAAAATAATAAATGGTAAATAATAAATTAAAATAAATTTTAAAAGGCAATCAATAATGATTACCCCTGGACCATGAGATTATGGGTGATACAAATTTTTTTATATTTTTATTTTCCAAATTTTGAAAATTAACATGGTTTTTAAAAAAATTTTTTAATGTTTATTTATTTTTGCAAGAGAGAGAGAAGGCGGTGGAGAGGCAGAGAGAGAGGAAGACACAGAATCTAAAGCAGGCTCCAGGCTCTGAGCTGTCAGCACAGAGTCCGATGCAGGACTTGAACTCATGATCTGTGAGATCATGACCTGAGTCAAAGTCGGACGCTCAACTGAGTCACCCAGGCGCCCCTATTTATTTCTTTTATTAAAGTACAGAGGAAGACTGGAGGTCATGGGTCCTCCATGGCAGTCTACACTTGGGTCACCCTGGAGAGGCACTGGGGACTCTCTTAATCCCCCTCTGGACAGTCAGCAAATTTGGTTTAACTGGTCCCTTCTGCTATAGATTAAAGTGGTTAGTCCTGGGGCGCCTGGGTGGCTCAGCCGTTTAAGCATCTGACTTCAGCTCAGGTCATGATCTTAGGGTTCCTGAGTTCGAGCCCCGCATGGGGCTCTGTGCTGACAGCTCAGAGCCTGGAGCCTGCTTTGGATTCTGTGTCTCCCTCTCTCTCTGCCTCTCCCCTGCTCACACCCCGTCTCTGTCTCTCTCAAAAATAAATAAGCATTAAAAAAAAATTACAGCGGTCAGTCCTTATTTGAACCTCAGTAGACTGCGGGTACCTTATTCCATAGTAGCCCTGGGTCTACTTGCATAATAGAATGACAACTCATATTTGCATGATGCTTCAGAGTGGCGGTTTCCCAGCTCAAACTGCACAATTGAATTGTCTGAGGAGCTTTGCCAGCCCAGCCCTAACCCCAGAGTACTGACTTAATTGGTCTGGGGTGGGCGCCGCTTTTGGAATCGTGCAAAAGCTCCCCAGCGACTCGGATACGCAGGCACTGCTGAGAATCACTGCTTCCGAGTTTTTAAATCACTTGTCCACCATTTCAGCTGATTCTTGGGGCCGCTGTCGGCAAGGCGAGTCCGCTCTAGTTTCCCTGGCAAGTCTTTTTATAGGCACTCCTTGAGAAACCTTAAATCTCATTCTACCTCTGGAGTTTTTCCAATTTTCTTTCTTTCTTTTTTTTTTTTCTTTTCCGCGGAAGCTATGATTGATATGCCTTCCAGCTTTAAAATTCTTCAATTATCTGGATGTAAACTCTTGACTCTAGAGAGCTTGGTCTCTTCTGTGATTCCCAAAGCCCTGGAAGCATTTTGGTCTCAAAACCTTCGCTATCCAAAGACAATGGGAAGCCTTTCCAGCTTCTGGCCACCCAGAATTGTCCTACCGTCCCTTTTAGGCAGAGGCCAAAAGACGTGAATGCGTTCTGGGGAGGCAGGGACTGTGAAAGTGACCGTCTGGTGGCTTCATCCTAGAGACATCCTACGGACAGTATAGTGAGTGGTGCTGAATCATAACAGAAGGAGTGGGCCTGTCTCACCTGAGGCCTGGGTCCCGACCTGTGACCTTGGGCAAATTGCTTACTGGTGTTGAGCTTCAGTTTTCTCCTCCGTCGTAACACGGGGATGATGTTTTATGGCTCACAGAGTAAACTCTACAAAGTTCAAAGATATACTTTCATCCCTGCGGTCGTCACACAACCTAAGTCGGGGCAAATTTTTACATCCCATTTTACCAACTAGGCAAATTTGACTTAAGGACATTTAAGTGACTCGTTCAAAATCACACAAATAGCAAGCGACAGACCTTGGTTTTGAAGTCAATTCCTATTAGTTCCAAACCCTTTATTTGTTTCACTACGCCATGTTAAGTTCCCTAAAAGTGTCAATAATGTCCCCAGCCCTACAGGGTTGTTAGTAGGATTGAATGTGATAAGGCCAGGCAGCAGGCAGGGGACCTGCCTGTCGTTTTGTCAATAAAGTGTTGCTATTAATAAAAATAGAGTAAGGACAGGCCCCCTGCCACTCACCTGTCTCTTACCATATTCTTCCTTCCCTCTGTAAATCTTGAATGTTGGTTTTTGTTTTGTATTTTGTAATGCGAGCACCTGACTATAGCTTTCATTGCCTAAGCATCCGCTTCAAAGATGACTATTTCAGATAAACACATTGCCAGCCAAACAACCAGATAACCGGCCAGGCCACCTGCCCCTCGGAGGCCCCTTTGTTTTAGAAATCTTGATTTTTTTTTTTTTTTTTAATTTTAGTTAGTTAACATACAGGGCAATACTGGTTTCGCGAGTAGAATTCAGTGATTCTAGTCACATACACACAACACCCAGTGCTCATCACAAGTGCCCTCCTTAGTACCCATCCCCCAATTAGCCCATCCCCCACCCACCTTTCTCCGTCAAACCCTCAGTTTGTTCTCTATCATTAAAAGTTGTTGATTTTGATGACTGACCATTTGGACCACTTGTTTTTTTGTCTTCCCATGCTTTAAGTTCCTGCTTTTGTGTTTTAAAATCAGTAATTAAGAGTGAGTCCTGAAACCCTAGACCCCACTTGAACAACCTCAGTAAAAGCAGGACCCAAGCAGACCTTGGGCTAAGGTCTCCCTCCCCCTCCCTCTCTCCCTCTACGTGACCCGCTGTGTGGTCCCAGAGTGCTATGTAATTTCCAGGTCCTATAGATGATAAACCTTTAGTTTTTCAGTTTCCTGATGGTTATAGCTACGGGCATCTTGCAGTCCTAGTAGGACCACAAAGGCCAGTCCGATCACAACCTTGGTTATTGATAGGCTGAGATTGGCACACCGCACTCTCCCACACTCGAGAAGCTCCAAAGGTCTAAGCCTGCTCTCATGTGACTAAGAGCAGAGTCTCTGGGGGTGGGACCCAGGTTTGGCATTTTTTACTTTTTTTTTTTTTTTTTTTTTTAAAGCTTCTTAGATGGGCCCAACGTGCGGGCCGAGCTGAGAACCACTGTCAGAGCAGGTGCTGGCTTTCTCTGCAGCCCCCGCCCACCCCACCCACGCCACGGAGCCTGGCACACAAAGAGGTGCTCCGTGGTTTGTGGACACAGTGGACTGGAATTGGCCAATCCAGACTTAGATCCTGAGAGACAGGGATGTATTCTCTCTGTGCCTCGGATTCCTCATTTATTAGGAAACAAAAATAGGAAAGCAGGCCATGCTGTGCTGTCTCAGGGGAGGGCTGAGAGGCGAGTAAGAGAGTTACCGTGTGGGCTCCTGTGCTCACGTTCGTGAGGCTGGAACGTTGTGCAGACAGGTAAGGTGGTAGGACCGTGTTCTAGGCGCTTAATAAATATTTATTGATTTTTCACAAGCTCTTACTTACCCATCTTTTCTTCACCCTTAAATATGAAGCCGGGGGAAATAAAGAAGAAATATAATTGCACCTCACACTTCAGGACTCCCCGGGCATCTCACATTAATAGGGCCTCTTCAGCCATCCTCTAAGTGCTAATAATTCCTGGGCGTTTTGATGGTAGCACTTTCTCCCAGAGATGAATTGACCCCAGCTAAGAGCCCAGCTCCTTCCCAAATCTCATTACAATCAGGCTTGATGGCAGGCAGGCTTCAGGATGTAACAAAATTAGAGCTTTTAAATCATTATCTCGACGCCGGGAGCATCACACTAATAAACGGGAGTGAAGATGCAGGAGAAAACGCAGGGAAGGCACAGCGGCCTCCACGCCCGGAGCCTCCCTCCTGCCACACTCCCCACCACAAATCACCGGGAGGGAAACCCATGGCCCCAAACCAAAGCCGGGGGCGGCCCCCCCCCCCCCCCGCTCCCAACCGGGAAGGGAGGTGCTCAGCATCGCCTCATCACCAGGGAGGGGCTTAGATCTGAACTGACCTTTTCACTTCTTTGTAAATTACTGCTCCAGATGACCCACTTCTCCCAGCTCGCTTCTCTGCCGAAGGTACCAGTTGGGGAAAGTAAGAAAGCCCATGTCTCTTAGGACACGTCTTGGTGACCGAGAGGTGACATGGGAGGCAGTGCTTTCTGCGGCTGCACCTGTCTGCCCGCGTGCTGCTTTCCCAGGCTTCCGAGCTGTCTCGTGTGTTCGTTTGTTCCGCAAACATGGGTACTCACCTGGCACCCGTCAGTGGCAAGGCGCCAGGTGGACCCTGCGGGGCAACCAGAGATAGAAGCCTGGTTCTATCCAGGCTAGAAGCTTCTAGATAGAAGCTTCTCCATTCTGCCTGTCTCCCCCGTCACCTCTGTGTTTCCCACCGCCCAGCCCCTCCGCAGCGTGGATCCTAGTCATTTCTGGATGTCGTGACACCTCTAATGGGCCTCCCATCCATCCTTCCCCAAGGCGGTCATAGCTACTAACACGCTGAACACACCTCTCCCTCTTAATCCCCCACCGAGGAGTTCCCAAGGGTCGAGCACAGGGACCCTTCTCCTTCTCCGATGTCACACCTGCTCCAGTGACACACGCTCTCTGGACCTTTGTCATTATCCTGCTTTGGCTGCAGGATGGCCTTTCTTCCTGCTCTCTTCTCGCTCCCTGGATTCATCCTGGAAGTCCCCACCTTGCTTCTAGACACCCCCCTACGCCCGCAACGCACACAGAGGAAGCCAAGGACCCTCAGCATTCATGAAGCTCTGACTTCCTCCCTCTGGCCCTCAGTGCCCCAGCCCTGCAGCTTTGTTTCTTGGTTTCTCCTTAGCCCCTGCCCATCAGATGTTTACCCCTGAGCCTTGAAGGGCTCGGCCTAGGAATGTTCTTTTCCTGCAGATTCTAGGTCACGTGTCGCTTTTTTAAGAGAAGGCTTTCCTAGATGACCCAGTCCATAGAAGCTTGTTTTAATTCTCTGTAGAGCATTTAACATTACCTGACATATTTACTTGGGTTTTTTTTTTTTTTACTTCCTGTCTGGACTAGATGGAGATCAAGCCCGTGAGGCCAGGGACCTGTTTACCTCATTCACTAATGCGTCCCCAGTGCCTAGGACAGTGTTTGGCATAGAGTAGGTGCTAAATAAATATTTGAATGATTTTTTTTTAACGTTTATTTATTTTTGAGACAGAGAGAGACAGAGCATGAATGGGGGAGGGTCAGAGAGAGGGAGACACAGACTCTGAAACAGGCTCCAGGTTCTGAGCTGTCAGCACAGAGCCCGACGTGGGGCTCGAACTCACGGACCGCGAGATCATGACCTGAGCCGAAGTCGGCTGCTTCACCGACTGAGCCACCCAGGCGCCCCCAATGATTGAATGATTGAATGATTGAATGAATGAATAGATGGGTGGATCAGTAGCCTTCCCTTCAAGCCCTCCTTGACTCTCCAAGCTATGCTATTAAAGACACTCTGTGCCTTCTACTCTTATTCCCCTCAGGTCTGTGTTGTAGGCTTTATTGCACGTTAATGGGTTGTCGCAACTTCGCGGTGCCTCACACAGTTGACATCATTAAGTACCTTTCTTCACGCTGAACATGGGCTTGCCCCCCAGGAGCCTATGATCCCACAGGAGAGGGAGGGCATGCTTGGAAAGACCTTAACTCTCTGTGTGAGTTGTAAGGGAAGAGAGGAAGCGACATGGGCTGCCAGCTTCCCACATTCCTGGGGTGACAGGTACCCCCAGGCATCCCCAGGCACCCTTGTGATCTCAGGATCCCCCAGGACTGTTGCTGGGAGGCATACGACTGGACTGGGACGAACTCAGGGCACAAGAGGTGTCCATAGAGTAACCAGCAGTCTTAAGCTCTTACTCAGTACCAGCTCTTTTCTCCCCCGCCATGGTTACCAGTATTTCAGTTTTGTTCATGGCAGCTTAGTGACCACTTCCTGGTCTGAGCCACTGAGTCACTGTTCTTTGTTTTCCTAGCCCTTCTTAGCAGTTCTGGGTGGCTGTGTGACCCAGTTTGGGGCAGTGAAACTTCAGGGGTATCCTTTGGAGGTAGGGACCCTGAGGAAGCTTTTGCTTTCCTTTTTGAGACCAGGGTCACCCTTCGCCTTCTGTTACTCTTGAACGCAGTCAAGATGGCTAGAGCCACAGTGAGCATCTTGCAACTACAACATTGATACCCTGAAGGAAAGAGCAGGAAAGTCACAGAGTGGCCAATCTTGACATTTTGAGCACCTGAACTAACGCTAGAAACTCTCTATTCCTGGTCTTTGTTCTGTGAGACAAAGAAACCTCTATTTGTTCAAGCCACTGATGCTTCATCACTCTGTTCTTTGCAACCAATCTTATTATTTTTTTTTTTAACGTTTATTTCTTTTTGAGACAGAGAGAGAGACAGAGCATGAATGGGGGAGGGGCAGAGAGAGAGGGAGACACAGAATCCGAAGCAGGCTCCAGGCTCTGAGCCATCAGCCCAGAGCCCGACGTGGGGCTCAAACTCACGGACCGTGAGATCATGACGTGAGCTGAAGTCGGACGCTTAACCGACTGAGCCACCCAGGCGCCCCTCTTATTCTTAATTGATGGGGAATTATGCTGACATGGCCAGTCCCAGGCCTGGAGCTGGACCAGAGGCCACAGAGTTCATAGAGGGACTGAGAAAGTTCCAGACAGCAGAGAATGAAGCTAAGGACTGGATTCCTTCCCACCTTCGGTACAGGTGGCTTGTGCCCGGGACAGACTCCTCGGTCCCATAGGTTTCAGGAGATACCTGGGCTCCTGGCTGCATCTGGCTTTGGTTAGAAAGGTCACTAGGGTAGCCTTGTGTCCATCTATAGGAAACCAGAGTAGCAACCAACCTGTGCAGCTGCACAGGGCCCCGAGCTTAGAAGGGTCCCAGGCTTGATTTAATGGATTACTGACACCACCATTAAAATCTTGATTTTTTCAACCAAGGCCCCTTATTTTCACTTTGCACTGTTGCCCACAAATGATGTAGCCAGTCCTGCCTCCATTTATGAACTTTGTGACTTCAGGCCATGTCTTGGCTTCTCTGAGCCTCAGTGTCCTCGTCTGTAAAATGAGAATAATGAAAATTGCTCGGCGGGGTTGTCGGGAGGGCTACATGAGGGGTCATGAGCAAAGCAGCCCCACTGTGCGCACTCTGTTCAGCCGCCTTCCCTTGAGTACGTATTTCTGCCCGATTCATAATGAGATTAGCATCTGCATGGCTGAAGTTCATGTTCTCAGAGCCTCATCTAGAGGAGGGCCAGTTAAGCTCTCTGGGGCCCAAGACCCTCTTTATTTCTCCCAGGTGCCTGGGATGGCCCCTTGTCCTTGGTGGGCACTAGGAAAGGTTTGGTGAATGTACAAATACTACTCTTGAAGCTCCTAGAACTCTCTCAAAGCCCACTTCTCCTCGTGAGTGTGAATTTAGGGAACAGCATATTTTAATAGCGGTATAATAAGGAGGGCGTGTTTAACATTTTGGAGACTCAAAAATGGCCATCCCAGCTTACCTAATCTAAGAACAACCAAAATCTCCCCGCCACCCACGCTGAGCTTCCAGTGTGGAATGAGACAAGAGCGAGGGCATCACACAGGGGGACTCAGCTGGAGCCAGGATGAGGGCTCTCCCGGGGCCAAGGTGAAGTCCCCCGTGACAGCAGTAAAGGTCTTTTTCAATAAGCCAGTCTCAGCAGCCTGCTCTCGTTTCCCTTCGGATTGAATTCTGTCGCATTGTAATGCCTGATGATGAAGGGAAACCTGCTTACCATGCAGTAAAGTCGACACCTAGACCGAGTGTGGTTTACAAGAAATCAGGCAGTGAAAATGAGTGGTATCGACAAACTAGTTAGAAGAGCGAAGAGTTTTGGATAGAGCCAACTCATTTTTGTTGTTGTTTTTCTAAGAAAAACTACCTTAAAAAACCCATACGTCTCCAAGTTTCAAGCCTTTAAAGAAGCAACAGCTTACATAGCTAATGCAATAGTAGTTAATGCAGCTAATATAATAAAGAACCACGGCTGACTGAGTTCTCACTGCTTCTGCCTTTCCCGCAGCGCCGCGAGGTAGACGTGTTGATCTTACCCACTATGTATTAAGTAAATTGAGGTTTAAGAGGACAAGTAACTCGCTCAAGGGCATTGAGCTGGCAAGCCCAAGCTGACTTGTGTATAAAGTGCATTGATCTCAGGTGTGCAGCTTGGTGAATTTTCAGTCTGCGTGACCCAGTAACCACTACTCCGATCAAGACAGTGGGCACTTCCTGCGTCCTGGGAACGTCTTTCAAGCCCCTTCTCAGTCAGTCCCCCTGCCTGTACCCGCTTCCAGGTAACCCTTTTCCTGACATCTGGCAGATAGTTCGAGACAAAACAATCTTGCTTGTCCCTTCCTCCTCTCTCTCAGGTCTGTGAATAAATCACACACACACACACACACACACACACACACACACACATACACACACACACACACACACACACACACACACACGTCTTTAAGGTTTTCCCTTCACCATCAGACACTACAATGTAACCGAAGGGAAACAAGAGCACAAACTTGCTTATTGAAAAAGACCTATTTAGTGTAGCAATTTCCTTGTATTTTTTGTTCAGGACATGAGAACCATATCTCACGATCCCCTCTCCTTGTGATAGGGATGCCCTTCTTTCTGGCTGAGGTCTAGGCCCACCCTCAGCATTAGCAAGACCCAGGGCAAGGGTCAGATAGAGGCTCACAAGCCGTTTAGATAGATGTTTCAGAGTTACATACTAAGCCAGAGACTGTTAAATAAAATACGTGTTTTCGGGGCACCTGGGTGGCTCAGTCGGTTAGGCGTCCGACTTTGGCTCAGGTCACGATCTCGCGGTCCGTGAGTTCGAGCCCCGCGTCGGGCTCTGTGCTGACAGCTCAGAGCCTGGAGCCTGTTTCAGATTCTGTGTCTCCCTCTCTCTCTGACCCTCCCCTGTTCATGCTCTCTCTCTGTCTCAAAAATAAATACACGTTAAAAAAATTTAAAAAAATAAATTAAAAAAATAAATAAATAAAATAAAATACGTGTTTTCTTCCTATCTTAATAGATAAACACCTTCACAACACATCAGAAGGCCAGCCTTAAATTTAGAGGGCCCAGACTCCTCAGAGTCCCAGAACGTGGTGGTGGAGAGAGAGAGTTGGCCATGGGCAGCCCGCCTCTCTTTTCTTCCCATCTCCGTCCCTGTCCCATACCTGATGTACGTCCATGGCCACCCCGGCCTGTACATCTTGGTTCTGTCCACGGTCTCCACAAAAAGGAAGCCGGGCCTAGGGGCATGCATACTGGTGGCACGGTGTGCCCTTGGGAGGGTAGAGCTGTAGAAGATAAGCTCTGGATACCCAGGGAGAGGCCTGGAAGGGAAGGTGCAAGCTCCAGGCGGGAACATTCACTTGTGGCTGCAGATTCCTCAGCCCACAGGTGGGACTCGGCCTGAGGAGGGCCAGGAGAGACTTGCAGAGCACAGGGTTTAGGGAGCCATCTTGTCAGGTGTCAGGGTGGTGACTCCACAGAACTGAGATCCTGTGTCTCCATCAAGAGACCATCCTCTTTATTCTCAGATTCACTCTGAAGAGCTCAGTTTGGTTAAACCCGTCTTCAGCGAGCGCTTGCCATATGTCAGGCAATGAGCCACGCACCGCGATGGATGGAACTTGCTCCCAGCTCTCTGGGGCGGCAAGTCTAGTGGGAGAGCCCGGCAGTTAGCAGTTTTGCATCACAATAGGAACACACACTTTCAGGGAAGGGCTTCTGGAAGGGGATGACATCTGAGCCGTCTTGAAGGGTGAGGAAGTACTCACCAGACAAGGAAGTGGGGGAGGGTATTCTGGGGAGGGAGACCGGCATGAGTTAAGAATGGTCTATCTAGTGAGTGTGGAAGGGTTTGAGGGGTGGGATGGGGAGTGTCAGGAGAGGCCAGCGTAGGCTCTACCAGGAGCACGGACTATTCCTCCAGGCCCTGGGGGAGCGGTGGAGGCTTAGAGCAGCAACGGGACAAGGACACATTGACAATTTGTCCGTGTAGTGACATGACTGGCGCGCCTATGGAGACCATGAAATTGAGTAGAAGATAATCCGGGCAGGAGTTAATGAGGTCCGCTTATTCATTGATTCGATAGATACCTACTGAGCCCTATGATACGCCAGGCATTGTTGTATACTGGGGGTACCACAGGGGGCAAGGCAGAAAAAGTCCCTGTTCTCAAGGGGTTTACAGTATAATGAGAAGGCAAGGACACTGTGGATACATAAAGAAATAAATACTTCAAATTATTTCTACAGATGCAAGTGCTATGGTTAATGAATATGGGGATAGAGATGATAGAGGGGAGACGGCGGGGGGGGGGGGGGCGGAAAGATGGAGTAGCTCATTTGTACATGTGTTTGTTCATCCAGAATGGATGTGTGGATGTATGGATGTATGTATTAAAGCTTATTTATTTGAGAGAGAGAGAGAGAGCGTGCACATGCGTGCAAGCTAGGGAGGGGCAGAGAGAGAGGGAAGGAGAGCATCCCAAGCAGGCTCCGCATCGTCAGCACGGAGCCCAGTGCAGGGCTTGAACTCATGAACTATGAGATCGTGACCTGAGCCAAAGTCTGACACTTAACCTACTGAGCCACCCAGGCGCCCCTAGAATGTATTCATTTACCGAGGACCTCCGAGGGGCAGTAGCACTAACACGGAGAGAGTAAACAGACACGGTCCCTGTTACCACGGCATTTATGTCTCATGGGAGAGCCAGACATGATTCGAATATTCCATCATTGGAGCTTGTACTTTGAAGAAGGAGCATGGGTCTCTGAGAGTATAACCAAGGAACCTGACCTGGCACGCGGTGCGAAAAGGTTTGCTGTGGGTGGGTGGGGGGCGCTCCCCCGTGGCAGGGAGCAAGGTGAGCGCTATGGCTGAACTGGTGCCAAGCGGCTAGAGAGGCAGGGAAGACAGGCTTGGGTTGGGGGGGGAACCCCGCCCTGGGCAAGCAAGAGCTCTGCCCTGCCCAACTTTGTCCAGGAACTTTGCCTTCATTTTTAAGCGAATTATATATTTTTACTATGATAAAATCTTAAAACGCAAGATTTGCCATTTTTGCTATTTTAAGTGTACAATCCAGTGGCATTAATTACAGTCATAATGTTGTATGACCACCACCACTATCTTACTTCCAGAACTTTTTTTGCCATTCCAGACAGAAAAGCGTGACCCTTAAGCAATAACTCTCCACTTCCCCTCAGCCCCTGGTAATCTTGAATCTACCTTTTGTCTCTGTCAACTTGCCTATGTGAGATAGTTCATATGAGTGGAATCATGCGATCTTTGTCCTTTTGTGCCTGGCTTATTGCACTTAGCACCGTGTTTTCAAGGTTCATCCGTGTTGTAGCATGTGTCAGAATTTTATTGATTTTTGTAGCCGAGTGATATTCCATTGTAGGTACAGACCGTATTTTGCTTATCCATTCATCTGTTGATGGATTCTTGGGTTGTTTCCACCTTTTGGCTATTGCAAATAATGCTGCTGTGAACACTGGGGTACAAATACCTGTTTGAGCCCATTTTCAACTCTTTGACATGGAATTGCGGAGCCACACGGTAATTCTGTATTAAATGTCGTAAGGGACCTCCATATAAAAAACTCCTGTTTTTTTGGTTTTTGTTTTTTGTTTTTTACAGGAGCTGCACCATTTCACACTCTCACCAACAGTGTGCAAGGTTTCTGGTTTCTCCACATCCTTGGCCAACACTTGCAACTTTCCAATGCCTTTGCCTTTACCCTAAGAGCATCACATCTAAATCCTCTCTGAGAACCTTCTCTGACCTCACGTTGGGCAGGCAGTCTGAGGAGTCCTCACTTATGGTAGGACTTTGATGAGGGTGCTTTCCAGTTGAAAGAATTCCAGGGAATACTGCTCAGCATCTCTGTTACCAACGTCAGCTAGAAGGCAGGGATGGAGATGGGAGGAAACTGGGAAAGAAAACTGGGTAAGAGTTGGACACTGGTGGAGAATTTGCGGCCTCTCCCATGAGTCAAGTAGGTCTTGTGAGGGTCCTTTTAATCTCTTTATCGTGATGCCACTCCCCTAACAGTCCCTCAGTAAATAAATATATCTTCATAGCCAGAACCCAACAAATAGACACTTGAATGAGTGGGCCGCTCCCATTTCCTTTTCCCCCTCACCTCTTATCTGTAGTGCCTTTTGAAGAGCCAGCAAGGGTTCTACTCCCTCAGGGGCCCTCAGGCTCCTGTCCAGTGGACCCTACCAACCTTCTTGGGTCTTTTCTGGTCTTTTCTGGCACTGAACCACTGCCTGCCTTGATAGTTATTCAACACGCTGCTCACAGCGATGCTAGAAATTAGAGAAGAATAGGCAGGTTGCCTTGAGTCCCTTTTAGGGCTAAGCAAACAAATAAAAGAAGGAGGAAGGGGTAACTTATCCAAATAACACTCTCCACCCACATTGTGATATAAAGATCGCAGTGCACTTTGCTAGCTATTTTCTCACCCGAGCCTCACCATAAGCCACTGAAGTTGGCAGGGTGAGTGCTGTTTGCAGGAGGACAGATTCGGAAAGGACAGGTGACCTGCTGAAGGTCAGAGCGGAAGTGGCAGGGACGGGTGGGACTCCATGCCCAGTGCCCGCTCCCCCCACCCCGGCCCAGCGCAGTCCGTGACTCACCCCTGCCTTGCTGCCCCCGCACCTGCTCAGGGCCCCAAGGAAAAGCTCAGCCAGGCTTTTAATAATCAATCAAGAATTTCCCTGAGGCGTCTGCACAGACTTTTGGCTAGTCTTCTCAGAAGCTGTTCTTGCAAAATGCTTTCTTATTTTTTCGCCCAATCAGAACTGAGGTCAAAAAAAAAAAGCCCTTCCATTCTCTTTTTCTGCACCAACCAGCCTGGCAAAGCCGATTTCATTCCTGAAATTCAAATTGGAAGCTGCCTTCTGTTCTCATTAGTTTGGGTTGTAGCAGTCATTACATTCTAAACAATTAATCCCCGAATGCCAATTTCTTACTAGAATTATCCTGGACTCAACAACTGGTTTTCTTAGCAGGAAGGCTGAAGCAATTATTCCTGGCTTTTGTAACTAAACATGCTGTGCGTGGCACTTTACAATGTTTTCATCATCATTGAGTTATCAACATTTATCTCTATCAGGGGAAAGAAAAGGCTGTCCAATTGTGAAGGCCCAGCGATCACACAGACCTGTTTACTGACATCCGCAGGCTCCCTGGGGCTTCTTCCCTTTGCTTGGAAAAGAGGGAAGAAGTCCCCCAGGCCCCAGGCCCTACCTGTTCTCAGACTGGGGGGTGTCTGAGAAGTAATAGAAAACCAAGGGGAAGAGGCGGTGGAGGGGTCTCAGGCTAGACAGTGTCCTCGGCCATATGGGAGGAGTCTTTGGGGCACAAAACCTTCCTTCCAAAGCTGGGCTCCCAGAGTCAGCAGGAATCTGGGACTCTGGTGGAGTCTATGGGATTTCTCTTTCCTTCCATCGGGGAAGGCAGGGCTGCTCTGAGTGGGAGACTCTGGGGTAGCTGGCAGTTGAACTCACCCTGGGCTGGGAAAGGCCAGCTTACCTTCTCGTGCATTTACCCAAACTGAGGCCTTCCGGCGAGGTGGCATAATAGGAGACACACGACCAGCTCTGGGACCGGGCGCCTGTGTTCATGAGCCTGGCCTCACTGGTCCCTGCTGTGAGCTTGTGAGCACATTGCTTACCCTCTCTGTGCCTCCTTCCTCACCTGTAAAGTAGTGACAAAGATTGCTCTATTTTACAGGGTTATGTTGGAGATTGTGTTAGTATTTGTAATTAGAATAGTGTGCCTGGCACATAGTAAGTGCTTTACAAGTAGGTGTTTAAAAACAAATAAGCAAGAACTTCCCTTAAGAATTGAACGGGTTTTAATGTTCTTTCATCCCCTTTAGGCCTGAGAGCCCACAAGACAGCATAAAGACAGAAAGAGAAAGCTTGGTCCCCCATCCCTCAAGCCACAAAAACCCCTGATTCACTTGAGTATACTGGCAATCAAACCTCACACCCGTGTTCTTTTCAAAGTCAACCTGTGGCACCGCGGTGGTAGGGACTGTCCCAGGTCTCAAAAAGCGGAACCTGAAACATTTCCCAGCAGCATGTAGAGAACTAATCTTCAGATGATCAACCCCTAACCAGGTAAAGTTGGGGCAGTTGTAATACAGTAGATGGAAGCCAGAACCCATGAGATTCCTCTCTCCTTTTACTGTATCACCGTCGGGACCTATGGACCGTGCACGCCCCCCGCCCCAACCCCCTCAACGTCTGGTAATGACGACACCATCACCAATGGCAATAATAGTAGCTGGCACCTGTGTAACATTCACTCTGTGCCAAGCACTTTATCATATTAACTCATTTAGTCCTTACGGCAACCCTACAATGCAGGTACTATTGTTATTCCCATTTTACAGGTGGGAAAACTGAGGTATAAGATAAACTAAGTTAGAAGTCCAAAGTCACAGGGCTGATAGCTGTGGAGACAGTCATTGAACCCAGGTAGTGTGGCTCCGGAGTGCATCACTTAGCATCATACTACATTTTCCTGTATCATCGACCTCAACCATGAGCCTAGATCCAGCCCAGGCTCAGAAACCCAATCCTATCCTTAGGCAGGAAGGATCTGGGAGGTTGGACCAGGTCTCACTGTTTGTCTAGCTCTGGCCTTATGACTGCCCTCTTCATACTGAGTTCATAGCGTAGAGCAGGCTTCAGGATACAGGCTCTATCTTTTTTTAAGAATATTTTATTTTTGAGAGAGAGTGTGAGTGGGGGAGGCGCAGAGAGAGAGAGGGACAGAGGATCCGCAGCAGGCTCCGCGCTGACAGCAGAGAGCCCGACGCGGGGCTCGAACTCACGAACCACGAGATCATGACCTGAGCCGAAGTTGGACGCTCAACCGACTGAGCCACCCAGGTGCCCATCTTGAATCTCTGTCTTGGTAACACTCTCAGTTCTCCTGCTTCCTTGCCTTGTTCTTACCATCGTGAGCCTTCTACTTATTAATTAGACCTACATTTACTAAGCACCTACTATGTGCCATTCATTCATTTATGCTAAGGCTGAGGACATGGGGCTCACCATCTGATAGGGACACAGACATGCAGACAGCTGCATGGAGCAAACGAGTCTGAGGGCTGTGATTAAAATCAGTGCAGCATCCGTGAGACAGATGGGGAAAGCGGTTACCAGGAAAGGCTTCACAGAACAGGTAGCAGGGGCTCCTTCCTGCTGCCACACCCCGCTGATGCCAGCCCGTTGCCTAGAATTCTCTCTGCCTGTCTCTTTGCAGGCTGTCTCTTCATCCCGCCTGCCTGGACATACCCATGTGACCTCAGAGGGTAAGAAAGAATTGCATTTGTCACCTCTATTTTCTAATTGGTTGGAGGAAAATGTGCAGACATCTGCTGTCCCAGCACCTGCTCCAGGCAGGGGGATGGTAGGTTCTAGCGCCCCCTGGACCACCTGGCCATCCTGCTGTTGTGAGGCTTGACGTCTGTCTGGAGTCGTGCCCTCCATAACGGCAGCCCCGTCCGTCCCTGGTCTTCCCGACTCCATGTGGAATGAACGTCCTCCCAGCATACCTCCTACTCTAGATCCCTTGGAGGGATCTGGGGCACCTGAGGGGACCCCTCTTACTAATTCGCCACCCAGATAACAAAAATTAGATGCAAAAATAAGTCACCTGGTGACTTTGGATAAGTTCAGTGAATCATACCCCATCTTTAAAATTTTCCCTTCCTTGCACGTCAGGGATTTCTTTCCTTCATAATTCCAAATTCTTTCCCATCCCCACAGAGTCCCTTCTCACCCATTAGTCCAATTATGACAGAAGCATTTCCTGGAGACTTTCTTATTTAACGTGGAAAGACAAATGAAGAGAAACAAGCAAGGAAGGGGAAAGGAAGGAAGGAAAGAAGGAGTAGAGGAAGGAAGGAGAGACGGCAGGCAAGGAAAAGAAACCAGTGTTTATAAGGGCACCACTATGTGCTTGGCACTGGTCAAAGTGCTTTTCTGTATATTTGCCACATTTAATCCTCCATTGGCCTTACACTGCCTGCCTTATTTTAGACAAGGAAAACGAAGCTCAGAGTGGTTAAGTCCCTTGCCAAGAGTCACCCAGGAACATTGGAGGTGAAGCCACATCTGAGTCCAAAGGCCACGATCCTTATAATTTCTGCCACTCACTCCGAACGGGTACAATGGGTACAAATCATACAACGAACCCGCGTGCATTCACCGTCTTCCTTCCAGTTTATTTCCCCTGTCACCACACCATGTGGTGCTAAACTGCCTCAAACCTCCTTTGAAAAGAGGCAGCATGTAGATGGGGTCAATGAGGAAGGGCCAACCTCTAGCCAAGGTCACTTTGAAGGGAGGCACAGAGCAAGTGTCACCGTCTCACCTGACAGATGGAGAAGCCAAGGTGAAATGACTTGCTCAAGACCCGGTGGGACCGAAGCCAGGCTCTCGGTTCTGAGAAGACCTCCTCAGCCAAGGATTCTCAAGAAGTGGGTGGTAAGTGGCTGAGAGCTCGCTTTCCCGCCTCTGATTTCTCTCGGATTCTTGGAGAGCCTCGTGAATCTGGCACGTGCTTCAGTAAGTGCGCCGAGAAGGGTCCAGCTGGCATTTATTTAATTACCATAAACAGATGTATCACTTTGGCTTCAGTGAAGTTGGTTCTTGATGTGCTCATCAGCCCTCCTGCTTACGGGGAGGCCGGGCGGGCACGGGGGTGGCACAGGGGGCCCGGGGCGCCAGCCACCCCCCACCCCCACCCCGAGGGGCGCTGGGAGGAGCAGGTGTCACGGGGGCTGGATGGTCATGGCACTGGTGCCAGGGGCACTTTCCTCACAGACGCGCCATCATCCCTTCCACGTCAGGGTCCCCCGTGAGCCCTGTGTGGCTCTCCGGGACTGTCCCCAGATGTCAGGGCTGCTGGAGGAGGCGCCTGGGATTTACTTTGGTGATCTGCCCTCGGCAGCTCCTGGCTGAGCGTTTTGCTCCCGCCCTCCAAAGTCAGTGTAAACACTCCTCTGCATTTCTCCAGCTTGCACACTGGACACAAAGCTCGTCCACGTCGTTCCACTTTTCCTCTGACAAGCTCACCTCGCAGACGGATGCCTCCCTCCCTCCCTCAGTTCTTCCCACAGCCGTTTGGGAAAGAGAAAACGTTTGAAAGGAATTAGGGGGAAGGTTTACCAGAGATCCAGGTGGACGCTGAGTTAGATTAGGTAGAAAATGGTCATCGATATTTCATTTCTCGTTGATTTTAGAAAAAAAAATATTAGCGATCAATGTAGCTGCCGACTCAGACATCCCTTCGCCTGACAACACCTGTAACCAATTATTTATTTACGTATATCGAAGTAAAACTGGCAGATAACATTATATTGGCTTCAGGTGCACAACATAGTAATTCGGTATTTGTATACACTGCAGGGTGATTGCCACAATGAGCCCAGTAACGTCTGTCCCCACACAATTGACCCCGATCACCCTTTCGCCCGCCCCCTCCCTTCTGGTAACCACCAGTCTGTTCTTTGCATCCGGGAGTTTTGTTTTGTTTTGTTTTGTTTTGTTTTTTAGGTTCCACATATAAGTAACATCGTACAATATCTGTCTTTCTCTGTCTGATTTATTTCATTTAGCATGAGGCCCTCAGAGCCCATCCATGTTTTCACAAATGACAAGATTTCCCTCTTTTTTTTATGACTGGGTAATATTCCATTGTGTGATATCTATCTCTCTCTATATCTGTCTAAAGATATGTAGATATATATCACATTTTCTTTATCTACTCCTCCGTTGATGGGTACTTAGGCTGTTTCCTTATCTTGGCTATTGTAAATAATGCTGCGGTGAACAGAGGAGCCCATATATCTGTTTGAATTAGGGTTTTCATTTTCTTCAGATAAATACCCAGAAGTGGAATAGCCGGGTCAGGTAGTAGATGTACTTTTAATTTTTTTAAGATTTTTTTTTCTTATTGATTTATTTGAGAAAGAGAGAGAGCGCGCGAGCAAAGGGCAGAGAGAGGGAGAGACGGAGAAAATCTTAAGCAGACTGTGCATTCAGCACAGAGACTGATGCGGGGTTCGCTCTCACAACCCTGAGATCATGACCTGAGTCGAAATCAAGAGTCTGTTGCTTAACCGACTGAGCCATCCGGGTGCCCCTGCTTTTAATTTTTTGAGACACTTCCATACTATCTTCCATAATGGCTGTACTAATTTACATTCCCATCAATAGTGCACAGATGTTCCTTTTTCACCATATCCTTGCCAACGCTTGTTATTCCTTGTCTTTTTGATAATAGCTGTTCCGACAGGTGTGAGATCGTATCTCGTTGTGGTTTTGGTTTGTGCGATGAGTGATGTGGAACATTTATTTGTGAGCCTGTCTTCTTTAGAACAATGTCTGTTTAGATCCTCTCCCCATTTTTGAATCGGATTTGTTGTTATTTTTTCTACTGAGTCAAGTTCTTTATATGTTTGGATGTTAACCTCTCATCAGATGTATGATTTGCAAATATTTTCTCCCCTTCAGGAGGTTGCCTTTTCTTTTCTTTTTCCTTTTTTCTTTGTCTTTTTTTTTCTTTTTGCCAGTTTCCTTTGCTATGTACCCATTTTTAAACAAAAGTGGTCATGGAGCACAGATTTCCTTTTATGCAGGGTAATTTGGAGTTGAGCGTGTAGGTAAAGTGGTTGCAAAGTTTCCCCTGAAGCATCTTATGCAAATCATAGTTTTTATTGAGCCTGAATTTGGAGGGCTATGCTCTTTGTAGAAGTTTCCAGACAAGCAATTGTGTTATCAAGAGGGAGACACAGCTTTAGATAGAGGTTAAAAGCACCAGCTAACCTGTACTGCTCATTGAACGCATCCTTGGACAGGTTACTTAATCTCTCTGTGCCTTAGTTTCCTCTTGTGTGAATTGGGGATACACTGATGGCATTGTTCTGAGGATGGTCAAACAGGCAATTCAGGTAAATCACTTGGCACAGCAGTTGGCAGTTTGTAAGTGCTCAATAAACATCAGCCAATAATAATAATTTTAAAAAGCACGAGCGTATCCATAGTCTTAACTTGGCTTCTCCAAAAATAGAGCCTGAGAGAAAGATTTGGATGCAGGAGTTTATTTAGAAGGTGGTTCCAGGAAGCAGGAGGAAGGAGGAAAGTCACTGCTGTAGGCCACAGGGGCTTGATTCTACCAGGCGGCACAGAGAAGTCTGGAGAATGCCTTCCAGGACCGCCTGCCAAGAGCTGGAGCAGCTACGTGTGTGTTTGACGTATATACACAAGGGTGAATAAGACAGGATCCCACCTCGGTGTTTTTAAATGAAATCTAGTCCACTCGGTCCTTGTCCTCTGGCTTGGTTGTTGTGAAAAGAGAGCACTAATGGACGACATGTCAAGAAGTGCTTAAAAGCACAGGATTTGAGTTTAAGAAGGCTCCACCCCAGTGAACAAGCTCTTCCAGTGTTTTCTGCTTTGTTATTCTGTAGCACAGAGGAGGAGAATCGCGTACCATTTCCCGGCGAGAACTAAACGCACAGCATTTCCCACAGTTCCTGGACATAGCATGCCTTCCACAAATGGCAGCCACCGTGTGGCTGTCATTGTCATTATTGTTATCACTGTGTGCGTACCCAACAGCGGAAAACAATTGTCTGATGGTTGCAAGATGTGTAGCTGGCTTAGCTTCGTGCAAGTCATAATACACCCCGGACTTACAGAAAGGAAACCCGAGGTTCCAGGTGGCTACTTGCGTTGGCCTTCCTGGCACATCTTTGGTGATGTCGTAGGAGTTAGATCTGGGGGGCCCTGGTGTCTGGCTGCAAAGCTGAGCAGATGATGAGACTGACTGGCCAGTCTCAGAAAATCTGTTATTGACCTGCATGCGGTTCTGCCTTCCTAATGCCCAGCGAACCCCCTCTTCCCTTTCCAAATGTGGTCTGTAATGGCCTTGCTCCTCCATAGAAGACATTCTCCAGTCTTGTGCTGGGAGGCCCAGCCTTGCTCCTTCCCCAGGCCACTCTCTCCTAGCTGGAGTTCCTGGGGCCTCGGCTGGAGACAGCCCTGCAGCACACAGCTCCCTCCTCATCACAAATTTGTGATTAAAAATACATTAAAGGACCGAGAAATTATTAAGAGATACGGCATCTTGCAAGTCAAACTGACATTTCCGGTTAGATCACAATTCTCACTTAGCCCCAAGGACCCTGTTCGATGGCTAAAAACATTAGGCTGGTTTCGGATCTGCTTTCTGAGGGTATTTTCACCTGGGGCCCTGGAGGTAAGATGCAAATGTAGCTTTTTGTACCAGACCTTGATCCGTCTACTGTCTGAAAGTCTGGGGTTATTGCTTCGTGGCTTTGGTGAAGCCATTTGGAGGCTCATCTTCCGTCTGCTGTGTATTTGAGCCAGTACCAGAGACCCAAGGAACATTGACCTTTTTAATGCCCCGCTGTCGCCTGGCTGGTTTACACCTGGCACCTTGTCCTGAGGACAAGGACCCCCTGGGAAGACATCCAGCATTGCCACAGGGTCCTATTATTAGAGAGGCAGTGTCCTTAACCAGCGCTCTCCTCCTCCAGCAGCGTGGGGTCACAGAGCATTGGGCTGTGCCCGTCATCAGCTCTGACCTTGGGCAAGTCCCTTCATCCCTTTATCATCCTTGTTTCTCAGACCAGGACCTGAAACTACAGCATCACTCTGGCTCTCTTATCTTGAACAGACTGTGCTTCAAAATCTTGGCCACTGGACAGACAGGTCATGTTACTGCTGCCCCCTCCCTCCGTTCATTTGGAGCAAGAGGAGTTCGGTCACCCACACAAGTTGGGCAAGAGAAGCTTGCTCACCTCTTGTGCCCCGAGTAATATCCCTACAGGACACAGCTTAAGAGTAATGATGGCTCCCTTGGGGCGCGTGGGTGGCTCACTCGGTTGAGCGTCCCACTTCGGCTCAGGTCACGATCCCACGGTCTGTGGGTTCGAGCCCCGTGTCGGGCTCTGTGCTGACAGCTCGGAGCCTGCTTCGGATTCTGTGTCTCCCTCTCTCTCTGCCCCTCCCCTGCTCATGCTCTGTCTGTGTCTCTCAAAAATAAATAAATGTTAAAAAAAATTTTTTAGGGGCGCCTGGGTGGCTCAGTCGGTTAAGCGGCCGACTTCAGCTCAGGTCGTGATCTCGCGGTCCGTGAGTTCGAGCCCCACGTCGGGCTCTGTGCTGACAGCTCAGAGCCTGGAGCCTACTTCAGATTCTGTGTCTCCCTCTCTCTGACCCTCCCCCGTTCATGCTCTTCCTCTCCCTGTCTCAAAAATAAATAAAACGTTTAAAAAAAAATTATTAAAAAAAAAATTTTTTTTAAAGAGTAACGGTAGCTCCCATTGATGGAGTATTTACTATGGGCTAGGTGCTGTGCTAAGCACTTGACGTACGTGACATTATTCCATCCTTGCAACAATCATTTTACAGGTGAGGAAATTCAGGCTCGGGGAGGCCAGTTAAATTAGTCAAGGAACAACAGAAGAACAGCACTGGATACAAACCCAGATCTGTCTGTACTTTAAGGCCTCAACTAGAATGTTGCTCCTTTCTTTCCCAACACTTTCTTTCTCCCTTGACCTCCTTCCTGAGGCTGCAGTGGTCAGTCGCAGATTGGATAGGAGAGACATGTCTTGTCCATCTCCCTCTTATTCTTTCTTCCGCAGTCCTGGGGGTCGGCTCTCCCCCTCCACTGGGCTTTGCGTCCTGTGGTCTTGCACTGCTATTCAGAGACCACGCAGGGTCCCCAGAGGTCGGCATCCTCAGAATTACCATCGATTGTGCGAGTGAGCGTGAGTTGAGTGTGTGTTTAAAATTTTTTTTTAATGTTTATATATTTTTGAGACAGAGAGAGACAGAGCATGAGCGGGGGAGGGGCAGAGAGAGAGGGAGACACAGAATCCGAAGCAGGCTCCGGGCCCTGAGCTGTCAGCACAGAGCCCAACGCAGGGCTCGAACTCATGGACCGTGAGATCATGACCTGAGCTGAAGCCGGACACTTCACCGACTGAGCCACCCAGGTGCCCCTGTGAGTGTACGTTTAGAAACTCAGGCTGGAGGGCGGGAGACCCAGGTCTGTGGACTCGCTTAGTACTTTTAGAAAGTTCTCTGATAACAGTGGGATCCAGGAATTCTTTCCTGGCTCAGAAAGGTCAGAGCATCTCTCTTGCCGCCCCCTCCCTTGCGGGGCGGGGACCCGCAGGGTCCCTGCAGCCTGGACCCAGCCACACCCCCCTTCATCCTTGCCCTGCTGAGAGTGAGGCTGCTTCTCAAGGCAGAGTGAACCGAAGGGCAGAGAGAAAACGTCCAGTCTCCCAGGGAGCGTGCAGCGTTTGCGCATGGACGTCTCCCCACCCCGCTGAATCTCTCAGTGGTGTCACCCAGCTCGGATCCACACCCTCCAGATCCGATGCCCCTCACAGAGCCACTTACCCATGTGCTTACTCAGCTGCTGCTAATGAAAAGACGTCATGCATAAGTCATGAGGGGCAAGTTTCAGGATGGGTGGAGATGGGGACGTATCTGCACGCCTCCTGGCTCTGTGAATGACAGGGCACCCGGCTGATCAGCCCCCGTCCCATGACAGGCACCTGTGTCCTGAGACCCGGGCCCTGTCCCATTGGATGAACGGCCTCAGGACCCAGGCAGCATCCAGTGTTGTATGGAAGCGATGCCTTAAGGACAAATCTTACTTTAATATAAGGCGAGAAATTGTGCTACTCAAAATTCCCTTCAAGGCCAAGGGCGATTCACGAATACCAAAGAGCAGCAAGCAGGAGGCTTGCAGAGAGGGCGGGAGGGCAGAGAAAGACAGCCCGGGGGGGCTGCAGGGAGTGGACGCGGGCTTCCAAGGAGCTGCTTTCATCGTAATGACCATTGTTGACAGTAACTGCTGCCGTTTACTGACTCTCCTCCGCGGCAGACATTTTCCTCGTAGGCGCTCAGTTCAGCCTCAAGGCCACCCTAGCAGGTGGGCACTGTTTTCTCGCTTTTAAAGATGAGGAAATGGAGCCTCCGGGGGGCTCAACCATTTGTTCAAAGTCACACGTCTACACGTGGCACACTCTGGATTTGACTTCAGGCCTGGCTCCCCCAAAGCCCGTGTTTCCCCGCCCCTCCCCCCCCAACACCCACTACTTCTCCCCGTATTGACCTGGTGGGTGTAAAGGGCTATGCTTTTGTCTATGTGTCTCTTTACTACTTGATTTAAAAAACACAATGTGCACGCAGAATGCAGGTTTGGTGAAGGGGGATGATAGGTGCGTGGTGCAACCCACGGGGTCATACTGCTGTCCCAGGGCTGATGGGGTACAGGACGGGGGTCCCTGTAATTTTCTGCTCTGACGGCACGCACCTGCACGAGGGACATTTCGTTGGGGGCTAACTTCAAGGCAGCCTGGGACAGCGCAGGGGATATGGGTCTGGGATTAGGAGACGTAACTTAACGCTTCCATTTCTGTCGCCGGATGGGTTGACATTTGCAAAAGTTGTGTAGTGGGTTGAATGGCGGCCCACACGATGACATGTTCACATCCCCTGGAACCTATGAGTATCACTTTACGTGGCAAGAGAGTGAATATGACATGACCCAAAGGTAGGCTTGAATTAAGGGTCTCGAGAGGAGAAGCTTACCCCGGATGAACCAGGGAGGCCTTAAATGCAATCCCACGTATCTGTGTAAGATAGCCACACAGAGGAGAGGACAGGCGGAGGAGAGAAAGGGACGGTGGGACACCACAGAGGCAGACATTGGAGGGATGTGGCCACAAGCCAAGGAACACATGGAGCCACCAGAAGCTGGATGAGGCAAGGAGCAGAGTCTTCCCTGGCGAGCCTTAGAGTGGGCAGGGTGCTGCTGAAACCTTGATTTTGGACATCTCACCTCCCGAACCGCGAGGGAATGCGTTTCTGTTTAAGCCCCCAGTTTGTGGCAGTGTGTTACAGCAATGCTGGGAAATGGATGTACATCACTTCCCCCTCTCTGGCCTCAGTTTCCTCAACTATAAAATAAGAAGCTTTAGAGGCACCTGGGTGGCTCAGTCGGTTAAGCGTCCAACTCTTGATTTCAGCTCAGGTCACGATCTCACGGTTGGTGAGTTCGAGTCCCACATCTGGCTCTGTGCCAACAGTGGGGAGCCTGCTTGGGATTCTCTCTCCTTCTCTCTCTCTCTCTCTCTCTCTCTCTCTCTCTGCCCCTCTCCAGCTCATGTGTGCACTCTCGTTCTCTCTGTCTCTCTCAAAATAAATGAACTTTAAAAAAAAGAAGGTTTGACCTTCCATTTCATTTAATGACTCCCTGTCATTCCCTGAGTCCCAGGCCCCTGTGGAGGACAGGTCTCCACTCCCCAGACTGACCCCTTCCGTGTAACAATTAGCATCTAAACAGGTCAACTTTCGCCTTTGAGAAACAGAGCTATTTGATTCAAGATGACTTTCAGGGTAAAATACCTTCACAGACGGTTATTCCCCCCCCCCCCCACCATTGTTAATTGCTAGAAAAATACTCTGCCTCACCCTGGGGAAGTCATCCAAATAGCTCTGACCTCTCTGTGGACTTCAGGGAAAGCTTGCAGTACCGGTTTTCTCATTTCTGTCACAGAGTCTGCAGCTCGAGGGACCGTGGTTAAGAGAGTTACATGAAATCTGCTCTGGCGCCTCTGGATACGTGGGGGACAGAGGTAATCGGCTCACCTCGCCTCGGTGCCAGCTTCGGCCTCCCTGCAACTCCATCACCAGCTCGCCAAATGACTGCTCGGGGCCCCGGGCCTTTACTTATGGGACTCGGGAGCCTCGTTTGCAATCACCATTAACCAGAAAAGCTGCACAGCCGCTCGGTGCCCGTGGAGTTGAGTGTCCTACAATATCCACGGGAACCCAAGGGCTGGAAGAGTCTGCACGGGGAGCTTTTAGAATAAGGCCCAGAGAGCGACCCCCACCAGTTTCAGCTCCTCTCTTATCCTCTCCGAGCCCCTCCAAGGTGCTAATGAACTGTGCGGAGGCACAAGAGAGGCCAGCAAAAGGAAGATGGTGACACTTCCAGAGGATGGGGCCCGGGGTTCCTCAGGGGTGGGTTATGTCAACCAGAGCCGGGTAACCCACACTCTGGCTGTTAACCAGTCTTGGCGGAAGCCTTCAAGTGCTTTAAAACAGATATTCAGGATGAACGCTCCAAAGGCCGCCTCTAAATCCCTAAAAACAATGTTCAGGTCTTTAGCTCTCATTCGGCTGCCTGCCGAGCCATGTCAGGCAGAGTTAGGGAAAGCCCGGGGGTGAGAACGGGATTTCCAAAGATTACCCACAAACAGGAGAGGTGATGTCTGGCTTTGCCACACATATCTCCTCGGTCCCCTCCTTTGGTGATCCCCCTCCTCTGCCTTGCAGTCCCCCCCACCCCCCCATCACCTGTCACTCAACACACATTCATCCACACGGGCTCAGGTTGGTCTTAGAATAAAAGGCGTGTGGATGCTTCAAGTAATGGTGCTGAAATGCCCAGATTTTAGATGTAGTGTTAGTCAGGCACTGAAATTAAAGCCGCGCGTGTGTGTGTGTATGTGTGTGTATTTCAGTCTGTAAGCCCAAGGTTAACAGGTTAAAATAAAGAGGTTTAGGACCAGCTAGATGGAGGTATGAGTGGCCTTCCAGGACAAGTGGGGACGTTACACCCTCTGTTCTAGATGCTGGTGAGGGCACTGGGGTATTCAGCAGGGACTTTGGTACCGGCCAGGGCCTTCAGAAGTTTGCCAGAAAGCTCTCTGCTGGTCTTTCCGAAACCAGTTTATCAAGGGCTGTGGTTAAGAGGAGGAAGTCGTCCAGCCAGCCTCAGCTCAGGTACTGTCTGATTGGAAAGCTCTGAGGACTGGCCCTAGAGGGGCCCTGGCATCTCCAGAGACAAGGCGGGAGAGGGGAAGGCTACCCAGAACAGGGCATTATAGAAGTGGCCAGTGCCAATGGGAGAGGAGCCAGAGCACAAAGGCTTTCTTGGTTTGGAAACAAGCAAAAAGCACCAGGGCGAAAGGAGTGCCGAGTCAGGACCAGGACCTGGTGCCCTCACCAGGGCCGGCCCGAAGCCTGCTGACCACATTTCTGTAACCTCTGTGAATGAAGACGGAGAGGGCAGCAAGCCAAGAACGCTGGCTTCTTGCTGGTGACCCTTTATAAAGTGGGAAGGAGAAATGTGGGGGCATCATCTGGAATCCTTATACGTGCAAGGAGACAGACACAGGGACACACGGAGTGTCATTTGCGCCCCATGGAGAGGGCGCTGCAACGGATTCTTCTCTGCTTGCCCCTTGCCTAAAGCAGAGGTCCCCCGGGTTCTGATCTCCTGTGTTCCAGTACAGCTACTCTAAATGCCCCCTTTTAATTAGGGTGGGCTTAAGGGGTGTCGTGGCTTTACCCAGGGTGTCTGCATTGCCAGGAAGGCTTCTGCCTCCCACATAGAAGGAAAGGAATCCGCTTGCTTGAAGGAATCCCAGGTTACTGAGTAATCGCCATAATAAGATTGAGGATGAAGGTGACCTAGGGAAGCATGGTAAATACACGATTTTCTCTGCTCAGTAAGTGAATTTTGATTATAACTCAGCACTTGCCTCAGGTCCTAAAATACTGTTAGCATTCTCTGGAAAGCCCGGGAAGGGACGAAGCGCAAAAAATGCTTCCACAAAGAAAAACACAGGCTTCCCAGCCCTCTTTGTAGCTACACACAACCTAGAAAATTGAAAGCGAGCTTGCAGTCTCTCTGTCCTTGGTCACCATTTCACGTTCCAGCCTGTCATACAAAGTGCACGGAAGCACCACAGATCAATAGCTATTTCTGGGTTAACGTTGCCACAGCACCCCCCCCCTTTTTTTTTCCTTTAAAAAAAGAATTTTTTCCTCCGTGTAGATCACAGCTGATTATATCCAAGACATATCTCTGTGGTCTATGGAAATTCATGCTTAGTAGGAGCACCTTTTCTTTGAGGTTTTGTTCACTCACTTTTTAATGTAAGTGAAGCAGCCGGCAGTGCTCGGATCGAACTGTTCCTTCAAAAGCTCTGCAAATGGCTGTTAGCCCCCAGGTTTGCAAAGCAGGTAAAACTTACCTGATGGGCCACCTGGACCTCCATAAAGGTGGTCTGGGCTGTAGAGGTCTTTCTGCCTGGTACAGCCCCTGTGACTCCTGTCTTCTCTGCCGGACCCCCCTGGTGGCATTCACAGCCCTCAACTTGCTTTGTTTACCTCCGGGGATGCTTGTCTGGGCAAAATCCCTAAGTGTTTTTTTTTATGGGAAATTAAAAAAGCCAAGTGAGAACGAAAAAGCGAGCCATGGAAAATAGTCTCCCAAAGCATATGTCAGAGGTTTTTATGTTACTGCTTATATGGTTTCTAAGTGGGCTAAAGGCTTTGAGTGACAACTTTTAAAGTTCCTACCGGAACCCCCCACATTATGTGCCATAACAATTCTTTTTGGGGGAGAGTGCCACGAGGCACGGCCACCCCTTGTAAGTCTTTTTAGCCTCACAGAGCCATGGATATACTCATTCATACGTCCATTTCGAAGGTGGAGAAGGGAAGGCTCAGAGAGGTTGAATCTTTTGAGGGCACACAGCTGGTCAGAGCTGACCCAGAGCCTCCAACCCTGACTCTGAACTCCTGGGTTTCGGGCAGCAGGACTACTTACTAACCAATGTCCAGGCAGACCTCGCTAAAAAATACACACAGATGCGTCTCACCCCAGCCCACCCCACCCCACCCCAGATCTGAGCGTCTCCTCCCGTCATCAGCTGCAGCCAGCGAACCATATAAATGCAAACTTTGGTCTCAGACACAATTTTTAAAGGCATTAAAATGCAAAACAGAAGTAAACAAAACGTCTTGCCACAGGGAAGTAACTAATGTAAAGTGACAAAATAATGGGAGTTTGAATGCAGTCTCCAAAGTGGCGGTAACGTGGAATTCAGAATCACGTTTTAGTATGTCCACCATGCACTTGCTTTGCCAAGGATGACTGGCAGTGGACTGTCATTTGTAAAACTAAGCCACGAATGCAAAAGGAGCCAGTGGAACGAGGGGCAGGAGAGCTAGAGCCAGAAAGAGAGAGCATAGGACGGAGAGAGCAAATGCAGGTCATGGAGCTGGTGCTAGTCACAGACTGGGTACTTCCGAGACCTAGTTCCTAGGTCTGTGCACCGTAGCAATCCTGGAGCAGTCCAGCACCCCTCTGCCCAGGACTGGCCGCCTCTACTGCCACAGGCACTCCAGGCAGCTGTCCCTCCTAGGGACTTCCAGGAATCGGGGCGGCGGGAGGGGAGAGGTACCCATCAGTCCTGACCTGCAGGGCCGAGGAGAGTCTGACTCTTTATAGGAGTTTATACAGTGATGAGGGACGAGCAACACTTTCCCTACCCAAGAGCAGTGGTCAGAATGAGAGATCTACCCTGCCAGGCTGTTCCAGCACTCCCCTGCAGACCTGCCCTCCTCCCTGTCACTCAGCCCTGCGCATGGTGAGGTAGACAGGAAAGCAACTCCCAGTGAGTTCATCGTTTATCTTAAAACAGAGCCAAGGTGGCTCGGAGTTTCATATCGGGGACTTCAGCCGAGCCCCCCACCCTCCCACTCTCTACTGCCCTGTCTTGTCTCCGCCCCCACCACCCCTAGCCAACGGTTCTTCGTTCATTTCCCTGTGGGTCGCGGCTGTGATGTGGAGCGGTCTTCCCAGACCCCAGATTTGGGCTGTTCTTGTAAAGGGCTTTGGCCCGAAGACACAAATGCAGAGGCGGTGGCGCCAGACGCAGCCCGGGCAGCCGGTGGTGATTCACACACCCGCAGCTCCCAGCCGGTTTCATTATTATACAACTGAAGCAAATCCCGCCCCCTCCGGTCCCCAGCGCAAGGGGCGCAGCAGCTCACAGGGAGCAAAGACTAACTCCTCCTGATCTTTCAATCTCTCTCTTACACACACACACACACACACACACACACACACACACGCACACGCACGCACACGCACGCACACGCACACACACGCCGAGTCTGAGCAAAAGGCAAACCACTTTGCAGAGAGAGCCCCCCTCATCCGCTCCCAGGTCAGGGTCTGGGGGTTGCGCGCCCCCGCCCGTGGCCACTTCAGCGGCAGCCAGCAGAAGGGGGCTTCCGCAATCCATGTGCCTGCCTGCCTTTCCAAACACATGGGACAGTGTGCAATTTGGGTAACTTTTCACATCCTGTCTCCTGAACGCTTGCCCACAAATATTTGGGAGCTAGAGGAAGACGCCCCCTTCCCCCTCCGCCACCCTCCCTTCCGACCCCGCTCTTAGACTGACAGCTCCGGGGAAAGAGACTGGACTCTCACTCCAGTTGTTCTGCCAGTCGGGGAAACAACACGCTGTCACCGAGAGCACGAGAGACACCTAGAAAGCGAGAAGGAGCCGAGGCAACCCCTCCGGGTACCAAGCGCGTCCTAGCGCTAGCCAGAGAGCCTTTGCCAGGAGCTCCAGGAGCACGCGGAGGGTCACCGACCAGCCAGGAGAAAGGACTGGAACCCGAGCCGCGGGAATAGAAAATGATAGCAACTCACCTTTAGGTTGTGCGTGGGGTTTACAACGCAGACAAGTTGCCCAGCGGCGTTGAAAACCCGTTTAGCCTTGTAGTGCTGAAAGCGGAGGTGAATGAGATCTAACACAGCCCCAAAGCACTGGGTAAAGAAAAGCATCACAACTTTTGGGGGGGTTGTTGGCACAGGAAGGCAGCAGGAAGAAGCTGGTAGGTCCTTGGGCTCTGGAAGGAGCACAGCCTCTGAGACACTCCGCTCCAGCCCGGCTTAGCGTGCCTTCATATTCATCATCAAAATAAGACGGTTAGAATCTTGCAGCAGTGAGGCGGCCAATCAGAAGGACAGAAATGTTATCCTTGAGGTGCAGAGACAGCCAATAACAAATGCCTCCCCTACCGAAACTCCCTGATGAATTGAGCCTGGCGGAGAATGTATTATTGAACATTACCATAGATCAGCACATTGCATTTATCTTGTGATTACAGCCAACCATACATAATGCTGGGGAGATAGGCTGACAAAATTGATTGCTTAATGTGTCTCCATTTATTAATTGACTTAATTTAACACGAGAGCCTTTCTCAACGCGCTGGCAAAAACGTAAAGCATTTAAACCGCCAAATAGTAAAGCGCCCTGCTCCAAAGTAGGCAGATGGATAACGCAGATCGTGGCTCGACGCACCAGAGCTGCTTGGGAGAAAATCAAATATTACAAGACTCCGATTCCAGATAAGGATTTGGCAGCATGGAAACGTGCATCTTTCAATCTTGTGCGCTCTGCGATTTGGATTTCAGCCCCCTGATAAATCTTACTTTCCAATCTTTATCAAAGAAAAGAATCCCTAACAAATAAAAGCATTTGCAGTTGGGAGGTGGGGGGATACATATATATACTGTAATTACTGAAGCCTGAAAATATTAAAGCATAAAGATGCACGGGATCTGCTGCTAAAAATAATGAAATCCCTGATGCGTGAATGCACACACACACACACACACACACACACACACAGAAAAACCTACACAGAGAGGAAAGTGGCTTGTAAATCAGCAAAATAATTACAGATGTGGAGGGTCTTTGCTTGTCATTCATTTGCATATTGGTGGGCAGCAAACTGCTAATTAACCACTAGATTGTTGGAGACATTAAAATAGGGATTAGGAAGTGCACATACCACATTGTTTGCTGGTCTCCGGGAATGCCAGCGGCACATTTCTGCGGGAGCAGGCAGAGGGCATTCTAGGCTCCTGACGGCACTCCCTCTCCAGAGTGGGGCTGGCGGGGGCACTGAGCCCACTCCCTGGTTCCGGAAAAGAGGCTCATGAATGGCACACCCAAGTGTCCTAGGGTATCTGGGGACTAGTTCCGATGGCTTAGTCAAGTCTTTGTGACTAACACAGCAGAGTTAGGTGTCTTTTGTTGTTTCAGCACCTGGGGGTGAGTTGGATCAGCCTTGTATGCGAATTGCACCCGGAGTGTGAGCCCAAGTTCCTTCCTGATTGGCCCTCACTCTGCTGGGGCGACAGTGCTTGTGTTGTAACGTAGGCAAAGCCTACACACGCCTGGGACACCCACGTCTGTGACCTGGTCAGACCAGTTCAGCCAACAACAGATTAAACTATAGGGGGGAGAAGGTACAGGTTTACTGAAACCAGGACGAAGGCAGGGATTCGTTTTGACCCGAATTTAAAACCACACCGATGCTTTAAGAAACACGCCAAACACTGAATTGTTGCTTCCATGTTCATTAGTGGAAACTTTGTACTTTCTAAAAATGACTGCACTCACACAAAACTAGAAGGTGACATTTGAACCGGTTAGAAACTCACACGCCGTGATGCGTGCTATAGGACATGAGTTCCTAGACCCTCTCATTATATGGTTCATAAATCAGGGTTGCTAGACCACGACCCTGGAATTTGCTTTCTGAAGTTTTCATTCTCCAGAAGCAGCTTTCGGGAGTTCAGCAGGAAAGCATTCAGTGTTCTTGCACTGCCTCACTTAAACAAACAAACAGAGATTGTATAACCTCAGACAGGTTTCTTAATCTCACTGAGGCTTGGTTCCCACACTTGTAACGTGGGGATAACAGAAATTTATTTGCTTCTCCGGGTCGTTGTGAAGACTAAGTTGATGTATCTGTAAGTACCCTGCACAGTGCCCGATTCAAAGCAGCCTCCCAAGTCTTGAGTCTACTGCATAGCTCTGGCAGAAGGGTGATTATTTGCAGGTATGTATTTTCTTCCTGCTCCCTGAAATATTTTTCCCTGTGGAGATTCACCCTACCACTGAGGGCCACACAAGCAGAGGGCACAGAAACAGTGGACTTTGCTCCTGCTGTGTTCTTAAGGATAGGTATTCCCGATACGAGCTGGAGGCCACCATTGAGGGCTGGAGACCAGGCCTAGGAGTCAGGACCCAGGGGCTGAGGAATGCATGTTGACATGAGCAGTGGGGGCAGCACCCCAGACCTGCTCTGCTGGATGTTTTTCTTTAGTTCCGGACGTGAGCCCTTGCTTTCTCTACCCGAAAACTGGTTTCCGTTACTCTAGTTTAGGGTATTAAGTACATCATCTGTCCTCAGAATCAGTTCTCACAAAACTCATCTGTTGGAAAACGTTTGGAGTTAACCCTAACAGCAGATGTTCATGCTTAATGTCTCCAAAATAGGGTGGCATAAACCAACCTTCAAATAGAGATTTAGAGCTATGTCACGGTTTACCACTAAGTCCGGTCCTCTGCCATAGCCACGCCAACCCCCCCCCCTCCGCCCCCGCCCCGCCTTATGTTACACCATGATGTTCAGGGCTTCCCTTCACCTCCACAGCAACCAGATTTATATTTTATCTGGACTAGAAAGTCCTGACAAATTTTAATTCAAACCCTATATTGCTACTTCCTGTTACTTTGGGCAAATTGCTTTATTTCACTGATGCTTGGTTTTGTTGTCTTGTGAAATGAAGCTAATAATTTCCCCCTAAAAAGTAGCATACAGATTAAATAAGATAATAGAGGTAAAATGACCAGGCCAGTGCCTGGTTTTCATAATAACTTCAACGAGAAGCTATTCTCCTCCTCCTCCTCCTCTTCTCATCAAAAATATTTTTGTCCAAGTCACCCCAAAGTGTTAGTGAAGATGTGGAACAACGAAAAAATTTTGTGCACGGCTGGAAACCACTTTGGAAAACTGTTGGGGATCATCTACTAAAGCTAAGCATATCGATACCCTGTCTGCGACCCAGAAAGCCCGCTCCACGTGCCCAACAGCCGTGTGAACACGTGCTGAGCAGAAGACTTGCGCCAGGATTTTCACTGCAACATTGCAGCTATATCCACAGCGGTTGAAAACTGGGCACAGCCTAAATATCAACAAGAAACTGGGTAAATTACCCCATTTTGTCCTCCTTTTGCAAATAACTACCTAGACACGAAGACGTGAATTCTTTGCTACCTGCAGCCATGCAGGAACGTGGATCTCACAGATACGATTTTGAGGCACAGATG
Organism: Panthera uncia; assembly: GCF_023721935.1. Lineage (NCBI taxonomy): Eukaryota > Metazoa > Chordata > Mammalia > Carnivora > Felidae > Panthera > Panthera uncia. The sequence goes on along the minus strand of NW_026057576.1, from coordinate 23,938,210 downwards.
TGATACAGAAGAGTACATGTCGCGTGATTCCGTTCATGTGTCGTTGAAGAACACAGAAAAGGTAATCTACGGCGTCGGAGACGGGGCTGCCGTAACCTTGGCAAGGGCTTGTGGCTGAAGAAAACGCATGGTAGGTTTTAGAAAGCTAGGTGTGCTCTGTTTCTTGATCCGTGCTCTAGTTTTGTGACTGTTGTGGGTTGAATTGTTTCCCTAGAAACAGATTTGCCGAAGTCCTGACGGCCAGTACCTCAGAATGTGACCTTAGGTGGAAATAGGGTCATTACAGCGGTAATCGAGTTAACATGAGGTCATTAGTGCGAGCCATAATCCACTATCACCAGAGTTCTTATAAAAAGGGAGAATTTGGATACAGAGGCATGCACACAGGGAGAATACCGTGAGGAGGTCAACGGCAGAGACTGGGGCGATGTATCTCCAAGACAAGGAGCACATAGGCTGACCAGCAAACCCCCAGAAGCTTGGGGGAGGGCATGGAACAGATTCTCCCTCACAGCCTCCAGAAGGAACCAATCCTGCTGACATTTTGATCTCAGATCTCTCTTCTCCAGAACTGTGACCCAGTTGATTTCGGTTGTTTAAGCCACCCGGGTTGTCGTACTTCTAGCTAACGATCCTAGCTAACTAACAACGATTACGACTATTTCGTGGAAATTCTTCAGGCCCTGAACTTACCATCAAGGCACCTTTCTTGCATGTAAGATAAATGCTCCAACTAATACTAAAGTAACATGTGGATGAGCACATAATTGCATTTTGAAATAGTAAAGAACTCCATTAAGATTTAAAAAGCCTATTGAAGTAATAAGGGAAATACTTGATTATGTAAAATGTTAAACTCTGTGAAATAATGTCTAACAACTGAAATTGAAAACAAAAACCAGAGCAACCAACACGCTGGGGGATATATTTGCATCCCCCAACAGCAAAAGATTTGTATTCCTGATAAAGAAGCCTTCTATATACATTCTAAAGAACTAAAATCATATAGAAAAAATAGATGCAAAATATAAACAGATTACACAAAAGAAAAAAAATATTAATAAGTGGAAAATGTTTAATAGAACTAGAACTCCAAGAGATGCCAATTAAGACAAGGTAGCATCTTTTACTCGTCAAATTAGCACTTTTTTATTTTTAAACAATACTATCCAGCGCTGATCGATCTTCCATGAGACTGACATTCTCATCTGTTGGTGGTGGTGGTAAGACTAATAATGACAAACGTATAAATGCGAAACCTCCACATTATCCCTCTGTAGGGGACTGGTTGAAATAAACTATATGCATCTATATAATAGTGGCTATTAGCCTTAAAAAGAAATGACAGTTATCTCTAAATACTGTTATGGAATGAATTCAGGTGGTATTAATGTGAAGAGTCTTATGCATAAAATGCAGATGTTTATCTTCGAATGGGGGATTTGTATTTGTTATTTATGTTTTAAAAGTGGAAGAATAAATAATAAACTAAAAACAAGGATAGTGATAGGGGAGAGAAGGGAAGAGAGAGAAGGCAGAAATGAAGCCACACTTCTCTGAATTCACTTATTCTATGGTTTGACTTTGAAACCTTGAGGTTATTTTATAAAATTGTGAAACAAAAACTAAAAAGAAATCCCCAAAAGTTAGAAGCGAGATGAGATAAATCAACAGTTTTTCAAGTTGATGGGATAGGCACCCAGAAAGGACAATTTTAGGCGACTTTGGAACATGATCATGTGACTGTAAATCTTTAGTGAAATACACCCTAAGGACAAAAATAAGTTAAACGTTCAGCTACACTTAGAAATCATATTGTTGACGATAGTGTTTGTAGTGGTTTAAAAATATAATACCACCTACAGAAAGACCCTGATCTCCCTCCGCACGAACGTGAGACGCTCATTAGTGACTTGCTTCTAATGAAAAGTGTGAGAATGTTGATGTGTGACTTCTGAAGCTAGATCATCAAAGGAATGGCGTTTTCTCCATGGTTCTGGTGGATCTCCTGCTCTGGGGCCAGCCTTCATGCCATGAGGACATTCCATTAGCCTTCCAGAGAGACCCATACAGAGAGGCACTTATGTCTCCTGTCAGCAGCCAGTACTGCTTTGCCAACCGTGAAAACGAGATACCTTGGAAGCAGATCCCTCAGCCTGGGCCACACCTTCAGGTAACCTCAGCCCAGGACACATTCCTTCCTGCAGCTTTATGGGAAAATCCCCACCAGAACTAGCCAGCAGAGTCACTCTCAAATTCTTACTCTACAGAAACTGTGGCATAATCCCTGTGTAGTGTTGCTTTAAGCCACCAAGTTTTAGGATAATTGATCATGCAGCAATAGATGACTACAGAATTTGTGCCAGGAGTAGGGTGCTGCTGTTACAAAACCCTCAAGTTTAGGAGTGGCTTCGGAATTAGGCCATGGACGGAGGTGGAATGTATTAAAAAGGCTTAGAGGTTCTTGAAAGGATTGTTTGTAGAAGCCCATGATCAAGGAGGGCTGATTTTTGGAAGAGTTTGTGAGTGTGGTCTTGTCCGAGTGGGCCACAACCAGAATCACAGGAGATCCAAGAGGTTTTTAAGAGAAGTAAATTGGCAGAAGTCCCACAAGCTTGGATTGAAAGGTGGCAGAAACAGTATAAAATGATAAGAGGCCTTAGGACCCTGAAGCTTCTGCAGGCAGGAAGCAAGCTAAAACTCTTCTGCAAAAGACCTGGGCTGCCTTTCTCAATGAGACGAGGGTGACCTAGAGGGTGGAGTAAAGAGAAGAGAGGCTGGAGCTGAGAGCTAGGGAGACTCACTTTCAGGCATTGAGTCCTAGTCAAGGAACTTCCAACATTTGCCCCTGTGGGTTTTGCTATGGATCAGAGGCTTCTACGTGTCTCCTGTTTTCCTCTATGGTGTGTGTGTGTGTGTGTGTGTGTGTGTGTGTGTTGGGGTGGGAGTGGTCCATAGTAGTTACCCTATGCCTGTCCCACTGTTGTATGTTAAGTGTGTGTATGTGCAAAGAGGTGGCAAATATTTTCTCTTCTATTTATTTGTTTGTTTACTTCTTTATTTATTTTTAATTTTATTTAAATCCAAGCTGGTTAACATACAGTGTAGTAATGGTTTCAGGAGTAGAATGTAGTGAACAATGACTTACATATAACACCCAGTCCTCATGCCAACAAGTGCCCTCCTTAGTACCCATTGCCCATTTAGCCCCAGCCCCCAACCAACTCCCCGCCCAGAAACCCTCAGTTTGTTCTCTGTATTTAAGAGTCTCTTATGATTGCCTCCCTCTCTGTTTTTATCTTACTTTTCCTTCCCTTTCCCTATGTTCATCTACTTGGTTTCTTAAATTCCACATGAGTGAAATCGTATGGTTTTTATCTTTCTCTGACTGACTTATTTCACTTAGCATAATACACTCTAGTTCCATTCACGTTGTTGCAAATGGCCCGATTATGTTCTTCTTGATTGTTGAGTAATATTCCACATCTTCTTTATCCATCTCCTTTATCCATCCAGTGGATGCACATTTGGGGCTCTTTCCATAATCTGCTGTTGTTGCTGATGCTGCCATAAACATTGGGGTGTGTGTGTCCCTTTGAATCAGCATTTTTGTGTCCTTTGGCTGAATGCCTTGTGGTGCAGTTGCTAGATTGTAGGATGTAACTTTTCTTTCTGGGTCGTAGGTCTTCATGCTTTGAGAAACTGTACTCGAGGAGCTATACTCTAGCAATCCTGAGGTGTTTTCTCCACACCTGGACCTGATTTAGGTAACAAGATCCTAGACTTCAAGCTGATGCCGTAAAAGAATGAGTTTTGGGGAGTCTTTGGAAAGCCAAGTGTATTTTAACATTTGCAGTGTAAATCAGTAAGCCAGAGACTAGAAAGAAACATGCCTACACATACTTTGACATTGTTCTTTCAATGGGTGGAGAGTCATTTTCCTCCCTTTGAATATGAGCAGACATGGTGATTCACTTATAACAATAGAATGTGATAGACATGACAATGTATGATTTTTGAGCTGAGACCGTGAAAGTCATTGCCATTTACACCTTGCTGTCTTGAGTACTCACTTTAGGGGAAGCCAGAAATAATGCTGTGAGGACCCTCCAACAGCCCTCTGAGAACAACTGCAGTCTTCTGTCAATGTCCAGCATCAGGTTGGTGGCCATGTAAGTAGGTCCCCTTGGAAACAGTTCTCTCAGCCCCAGTCGTGCCTTCACATGACCGCAGCCCTAGCTAACGTTCTTCTGCAGTATCATGAGAGACTCTGACCCAGAACTGGGCAGCCAAGCTGCTTCTGATTTGCTGCTTCCTTGACACTGTGACGTCGCTAGTATTTATTGTGGCTTCGCGCCATTAAGTTTTGGAGTAGATTGATGTGTGTGCATTGTTGATGAAACAAATGGATAATTGTGTTGGTGTCATTGGGGTAAGAGAAAGGACCCACAGGCTTAAGATTGATAAGGTTTAAAAAATACTGTAGGCTTAAAGTCAAATGGCAGTAATTGCAATGGGATATTTTATGTTAAGGAGCAGCCAGAGGAGAAGGAGGAAGAAGAGGAGGGAAGGGAGAGCAAAAGCAAAGTTTGTTAATTCCATCCACAGAAAAGACCTTGAAAAATGAGTACCTTAAAACCCAGATTGCAGCTTCTATATAAATTTTCGCCCTGGAAAACCAACAAATTAGATATTTATGAAGAAATGGCTAGTTCCAGATCTGGAGCAGAAAATGTTTCAGATGAGCCTGGAGCATCTCATCACACCAAAATAACGAGGCGATAAAAAAAAAACCCAAAAAACAAAAAACTAGAAAAAATGCTAGAGTCTTCTTAAGGATTCAGAAAGCAATGCAAAGAGGCCCCTACTGGCCAAAGATGGGACAATTGAAGCATGATTAAGAATAATAACTGTAATGGATTAAAACATATCAAATATGTTTAAATGAATTCAGAATGATACTAGAAAAACTAATTAGTTCCCTTTGGATCGTACTTGGCACTCAGTTCATTATCGTGATAGCTAGTGAATACAAGGAATAAATTAGGCCTTTATCCTACCTTTCTTCTATGAACTGTACCTGAGTATAATTAAATAGGCAACGAGAAGTTGTTTCTGTCTGTAGAAGGATTCCAGTTCACAGATGAAGAAATAATGGTGAAATGAGAATCTACTTTTTTGAAATTCCTAATGGATCTGGATATCACAGGAAGATAGCCAGGCAGGCACTGCGTGCCATCGGGGAGGTCTACAGCACTGTTTGCAAAGCATTCTTGCCAAAGTGACAAATGCACATTGATCACACTTCCAGGTTTAGCTACCAATTTTTAGGAAATGTAGGGGACAGAGGAACGTGCTAAATGGCAACATGGGGACCTGAGTAGCAAATTCCAGGTTGGATAAATGACCGGGTTCTTTAACCAATAACACAGACATTGCAGAGACAGAGAGAGAGAAGGATGGGAGACAGAGAGAGAGAGAGAGAGAGAGAGAGAGAAAGTGCATGTTTCAAATAGTTTTTATAACATGCAGAGGTGCCTGGTGTATATTGAATTAGGCAAATCAGGATATAAAATTGCATTTATAAAATAAATCCATCTTATGTTTTAAAAGTAACATATGGCACAAAAGAAAAAAAATGTAAAAAATCGTAATGGTGTCTGTGGGCAGCAGGGTTGCTGGTGGTATTTAAATATTGTTCTATATTTTCCCAATCTGCTTTAAGATACAAATATTATTTTTATAATCGGTACATTATCTCTTTGTTGGAATAGGACAAATAGATAAATTAGTCAACATATGTCTAGAGTGAGCAAAAATGCTTATAAATCTAAAGTACTTGTTTTTTCACACGGTAGCCCTGTGATTCCATCCATGGAGATTCTGTTTTCTGCCATAACATGGACTAACCCCGTTGGGTTGTAATGTGCTGGGGGGGTCCTGACTCCCTAGCAGCCGCATATGTTTGACTAAGGGTCCTACAGGAAAACCCGAAACCAGAGGAATGAATTGGCCCTTCTAGCTTTGAGACAGGTCTGTAATTCAGCGTCTGAATTACGAAGTCTGACTTTTGGTGGATGACGAACAGGAAGAGGAAACAAACAGCGTCAACGTAGCTCAGGTTGGGTACAGATGGTCCAAAAGCAACAAGTTTATTCTGTAACGTTGCCAAGGCAACAGCAGCTGCTTCTGTGGCGGCGGGTGGGGGAGGGGAAAAGCAGTGGAAGTGAAGAAGCAGAATGATTCCGTAAATCTTTCCTAGGGAAATAGGGACGGATGCTATAAAATATTGAATATTCTCTGGGTGAACGTACTACCATAACACATGAAGCGTCATCAGTAAAAGGAAGGGCAAATGGTGTGTTTCATATTATAATCTGCCTGGACCCCAATAGGAGTCTGGTGCCTGTTGTCATCCTGTCATTTTCCCTTCCATGGCTCCAAACAGCGGTAGACGGGGCCTTCTTAGAGCTCCGTCCCCTTGAGTGTTAAAACACATTGACGTTTTCTTGTGACAGTTACGGCCGGATCTATTCACAAGGCTGAAAGATGCTTATTAGGTTTTCACTGTGTCTGGACTTGAGCGGGAAGAAGAGAGGAAAGGGATACTTCGGTCTTTCCCCTCCTCTTCTCCTCCCCCTCACTCCTGCTTCCGTTCTTTTTAGCTGCAGAGGAAGAAGATCAAGGAAGGAGAGTGTGGCAGTGAGAAGAGAGCGAGAACAGCAGGTCCGGGGAATGTGCTAGAGATATTTTCAGCCAACGGGTAGTGCAGCCAGCAGGCTACCTGGCCAGAAGGCGGCCCCCTGGGGTCACCGGGGTGACCCCCCTGGGGTCAGCCTGGGAGGAGCTGAGTCAGGAGCCCAGCTCTGCAGGTAATGAGGGAGGGGTCAGAGTTGGACATGAAGACAGAGGTTTGGAAACGATCAGTGGGACATGTGGAGCATCTCAGTTGTTCTCCAGGTGGAGACGCTCTGAACGCACCGGCTCCGGGAAAGACTCTCTTCCCTCCAGAACGTGTGCTCAGAACCTGGGACAATGTTTCGTTGGTTTTCACGTGCGCTCAAGTAAAGAGAATTTAGAGCCCTGCTCCTGCCCAGTTGGTACTGAATGTTTTTTCAAATGCCAAACCACTTTTACAACAATGCAGGGTGGCATAGAGGTCGAAAGCCTGAACTTGGGAGTCAGGCAGGCCAGCCGAACCTGGATCTGAACCCCAGGCCCGCCACCTGGAGCTGCTCATACTATTTAGTTGGAGTCACGTTGACAAGGTTAACCGCGGGGAACTCAGCCTCCCCAGGCCTCAGCTTCCTCTTCTGTCAATGTGGGCCCAAGGCCAACCCCCTAGTGTTGGGTTATGAATTTGGCACAGCACCTGGGACCTTACTATTCCATCATTGTCATTTGAACTTGTCTTTGAAAAGTAGGATGGAATGGAGTTAGTTTATCTATGCTTGCTTCTTGACTTTGGGAGTGACACTAGATAAGGTAGAAACCCTGACCAGAAAGCTCTGTCACGAGTTGACGATGGGCCTATAAATAGGGTTCTCCAAAGAAACAGAAGCAAGGATCTATATGTATATTTATAATTGTATCTATATCGTCTCTCTGCCTATCTATCTATCTATCTATCTGAGAAAATAGAACTTATTTTAAGCAATTGGCTCACATAGTTGTAGAGGCTGCAAGTTCAAAATCTGCAGGGCAGACCAGCAGCCTGCAGGTGCAGGGAAGATTTGATGCAGTTCAAGTCCAAACGCAGTCCGGAGGCAGAATTTCCTCATTCTCCGGGGAGGTCGGTTTTTTCCTATTAAGCCCTTTGGTTGGGTAGATGATGCCTGCCCACCTTGTGAAGAGTAATTTGCTTCACTCAGAGTCTGCCGATATAAATGTTAACTCACTGGGGAAAAAAATCACTTTCACAGAAATATCTAGAATAACGTTTGACCAAATATCTGAGTACCGTGGCCTAGCCAAGTTGACAGAAAAATTAACCATCGCAGGGCCCCTTAGAGCCCTGTCCGAACTTTGGTATCTCCTCACGAATCAGTAACCGTGACCCTAGAGAGTCACTCACACAGTGAAGAGGGTCCCATTAATGCAGTTAATGTCATGGCATCTGTAGAATAGCTGGGACCAGATTTTGCTGTTTTCATGATCTGCGCTGTACCCTTCCTCAGGAAAAAGTCAAAGCGTGACCAAAGTTGATAGCAGGAAATATGTAAAAATGGCAATTTTTGCCATAGATCCTGGGGCTAATAATATGTATTTATTCCAATGTCTTAAATCTTAAGTGAAAGAGTGGAATATTTAAAGGGAACACTGGGGGCGTCTGGGTGGCTCAGTCAGTTAAATGTCTGACTTCGGCTCAAGTCTTGATCTCACGGTTCATGAGTTCAAGCCCTGCATTGGGCTCGCCCTGGTGGTGCAGAGCCTGCTTTGGGTCCTTTCTCTCTCTCTCTCTCTCTCTCTCTCTGTCTCTCAAAATAAATAATAAAACCTTAGAAAAGTAAAATAAAAAATAAAGGGAGCACTAGACTGGGGACCAGAGGTTCTAAACCCTAGCAAAGTGGATGTTCATACCTGCACCAAAAAATGTAGCCGTAGGGAGGATTTGCTATAATAATCTATGTAAAAGCACACAGATATCAACTCTACTCAAATCTGGAAAAGGGTTGAAAGCTGAAACCTTGCCGGGGGTAATCTAACTTTCTCAGAAGAGCTGTATAAACAGAAAGCATTGCTGCTTTTAAAACAGAAGGGAAGGCAAGAGGGAACCAAGCCACATATCTCAGGCTGACACCTTGTTCTTCTCTTTCTTCTTTCTCTTAAGCAAAATTTCACTATGTTTTGACAGCGCTTCTCAGTTAGTCTTCCAGTTTATGGCTTCCTGCCCATCTTCCTTTGTTTGGTGCACACGAGTGGTGCAGAGCTCTTTCTGTAAGCTGCTGTCAGGGAGTGTTGGGAGTCCAAGGGCAAAGATGACCTACAGGACTTTAAAAGGTGCCTTTCATGGGTCTAGGGAAAGAGGATTTCTTAGACGCTGTTGCTAAAAGTGTAAATCAGTATGATGTCCTGGAGTACAGTTGGGAAATACAGAGCAACTGCCTCAAAAGTGTGTATTTCTGGTCTAAGAAGTTTATCCTAAGAAAGTAACAGATAAGTATGTGAAACATACAAAGGATACTCTTTTAACAATGAATGGCTGTAAGTAACCTAAATGTCCAAAGGTATACAGGATTGAATAAATGAATTATAGTTCATCTTAAAAATAGAATTATTTGGGGCACTGGGTGGCTCAGTTGGTTAAGGGGCCAACTTTGGCTCAGGTCATATCTCACAGCTCCTAGGTTCAAGCCCCGCATCGGGCTCTGTGCTGACAGCTTGGAGCTTGGAGCCTGCTTCAGATTCTGTGTGTGTGTGTGTGTGTGTGTGTGTGTGTGTGTTTGTGTGTGTGTCCCTCCCCTACCTCAAAAATAAAGAAACAGTAAAAAATTAAAAAAAAAAAAAAGAAAAAGAAAATAGAATTATTTAGGGGCACCTGGGTGGCTTAGTCAGCTAAGTGTCCAACTTCGGCTCAGGTCATGATCTCACAACTCATGGGTTTGAGCCCCACGTCAGGCTCTATGCTGGCAGCTTAGAGCCTGGAGCCTGCTTCAGATTCTGAGTCTCCCTCTCTCTCTGCCCATCCCTCTGTTTGTGCTCTGTCTCTCTCTCCCTCAAAAATAAATAAACATACAAATTTTTTTTAAAAAGAAAGAAAATAGAATTATTTAACCATTAAAGATAATAAAATGATGTACATGTGTGCATATAAAAATGTATAAAGATATTCATAATATATTAGGACAAGTAGATCACTAGTATTTTTTAATGTTTTTATTTATTTTTGAGACACACAGAGAGAGACAGAGTGTGAGCAGGAAAGGGGCAGAGAGAGAGGGAGACACAGAATCTGAAGCAGGCTCCAGGCTCTGAGCTGTCGGCGTGGAACACAACGTGGGGCTCTAAACTCGTGAACCATGAGATCATGACCTGAGCCAAAGTCGGAAGCTTAACCCGACAGAGCCACGCAGGTGCCCCAGTGAATCAGTAAGTATTAAATATAGCATTAATTCCATTAAAAAATAAACACACACAAACATATGGAAAAGTTTTGATGAGATGTCTTAGTACATTCAGGCTTCTATGGTAGAATACCATAGACGAGGTGACTTAATCAACCACAGAAATGTTTTTCTCATGGTTCCAAAGGCTGGGAAGTCCAAGATCAAGGCATGAGCAAGTTCATTGTCTAGCAAGGACCCACTTCCTGATTCATAGATGGTAGTCTTTTCCCGGTGTCCTCACATGGGGGAAGAGAGGAGGGGGCTCTGGGGTCTGTTCTATAAGGGCGCTAATCTCATTCATGAGGGTTCCACCCTCATGGCCTTATCATTTCCCAAAGGCCCTACCTCCTAATCACACTGGAGGTTAGGGTTTCAACATATGAATTTGGACCTGGAGTGGGGGTGGAGGGGACATAAATTTTCGATTGATAGCAGTGGATATACACCAAAATATTTACAGTGATTTTCTCTGGGTAGTAGAATTTTGGCTGGTTGTTTTATTTCTTCTTACTTATCTGTGTTTTCTATTTTTCTACACTGAACATATGATTACTTGTATACCTGAAAAAATAAAGGGGGAAATGCCTTCCTTAGATAATATTTACCGCTCTGCAATTTGCCCGTTCTTGATTAGAAGGGGGAGTGCTGTGAATTCTAGAGGATCATCATGACATCTGGGGAGGAAAATTGTCCTCAACATTACTTCTGTTATTTTTCACCTTCCATTGGCATTTTGACATCAGTGCTGAGTGTATCCCCTCAGATCGATTTTCTCTCTTCTGTAAAAAAAAAAACTATTAGCAGACGCCAACCCTGGACAGCTCTTTCTGAAGAATCTAGATTGTGAGCCATTGCAAGGTAAAGCAGCCATTTACCTGATACCCCCAAAGGCACCCTGGCACCTGTATTATCATAAGGACTGTAATTCTTGGAGGTTTGCTAACATGAACTCATCAAGAAGTTTCTGGGGTTAATGCTAAAACCTGAAGTCAGAAATAGAACCCAAGGTAACACTGAGAAAACCTTGACAGGTGGGTATGTACTTCCATAAGGAGGGCTGATAGTTTTCTTCCTTTGGGCGGATCATGAGATCTGATATTTTTAGTGTATGCCGTGGCAGGGCTTGAAATGATGTTACTTCTCGATAACGCGGGGACACTTCACCCTGAGTGCCTGTGTAGGTAACCCAGAAAACACTTAGCAGGTTGGATACTGTGGCAGAAAATCAGCATGCAATCATGTTACCCTGCCCTTCTTTTGGGCTGTTGAGCTGTAATGAGAGATTTTTGTCTCCTGACTGCACAAATGTTAAGACCCCTTGAGGTAGCCTCCGGCTTCTAGATCCCGAAACACAAAGCAGGATCACAAACGCCACTCTGTTTCACAAAAAGGCAACAACTAGTGAGTCAGGATGGGTAGACAAGGAGGCTGTGGGGAGGAAGGATGACATGCCATCCATTTATCTGCAGTGTCAGGTTGGCTCCAGCTTCCTGAAGGGCCTCTTCCCTGTCCCCACTCTCATACAACAATGGAGGTCATAGATTGTTCTCTTGCCATATCTCTACCCTCCCAGAGCATCGACTAGCCTTTATTGTCTCTCTCAAGACGGTCACCTTATCTTGCCTCGTGTTGTAGTTATATATGAATACTTCTTAAACTCTTACTAGCTTGCGAGTTCCCCGAGGGCACTGACAGTTTCTCAATTGGGTTGGCATTGATCATGGACGGTACCCAGCAGATGTTCAGTATATATTAAAAAAAAAATCATTGAATGAACAAATGCATGAATGGATGAATGAACAGTAGGCATTCCACATTTACTCATTTCCACTGACAGAGAGAACAAGAAGTTGGAGCTCTCAAAAAAGAAAGTTGATTTTCAATCTCCCAATGGTTTAATGGATGTGTGTGGTTCCCCCTTCTCAAGGAAGGAGTTGGCTCTGGTATCCTTGATGTCACTGCTTTGATGCTTTACTCTTCCCCTCATAGTAGAAAAGGTGAATTTAGCTAGGAATCCAATGGATTCATTCAAGGACCTGCCATTATTCTGGGACTCTGCCTAGTCAGTTTCTCTCTGACCCTCACTGGTAATAAGCTGACAGTGGAGCAGACTTAATCTTTCCACTTACAACCTATTAAATGGATTCATAAGATCAACCCATAGGTATTTGTTATTCAACTATTACACTCCCAACACTGCAAGGCACAATACTCCTAGAGTTTTTGGACTGAACAGTAAAGTGTTTTTTCATAGATTACAATATCTAGCATAGATCATTTAACCCTCCCTTTTACAGAAGATTGCACCAAGCCGTTCCAAGGCATCATCATCATCAACATCTCTTCCTCCCCTTTCTCCTTCTCCTCTTCCTCCAATCATCAGCCAAAGGCCCTGTGTACATAGTACTATGCTGAGTGTGTAAAATGAATACAAGGAAGGGGCGCCTGGGTGACTCAGCCGGTTAAGCGTCCGACTTCGGCCCAGGTCATGATCTCACAACTCATGAGTTCAAGCCCCACGTCAGGCTGTGTGCTGACAGCTCAGAGCCTAGAGCCTGCTTCGGATTCTGTGTCTCCCTCTCTCTCTGCCCCTCACCAGTACACACTCTGTCTCTCTTTCAAAAATAAACAAAGATTAAAAAAAGAAGAAAAAAAAAACCACAAGAGAGAATAAGAGGAGTGGATTATATCAAGAATCTTGTGATCTCAAAAGTAGTCAGCCTAGGGGCATGTGAGTGGCTCAGTCGGTTAAGCCTCTGACTCTTGATTTCAGCTCAGGTCATGATGTTGCAGCTTCGTGAGTTCAAGTCCCGTGTCAGGTTCCGTGCTGCCAGCTCAGAGCCTGGAGCCTGCTTCAGATTCCGTGTCTCCCTCTCTTTCTGCCCCTCCCCCATTCGCTCTCTGTCTCTCTCTCCTTCAAAAATAAACAAACACAGGGGCGCCTGGGTGGCGCAGTCGGTTGAGCGTCCGACTTCAGCCAGGTCACGATCTCGCGGTCCGTGAGTTCGAGCCCCGCGTCAGGCTCTGGGCTGATGGCTCGGAGCCTGGAGCCTGTTTCCGATTCTGTGTCTCCCTCTCTCTCTGCCTCTCCCCCGATCATGCTCTGTCTCTCTCTGTCCCCAAAATAAATAAAAAACGTTGAAAAAAAAAAAATAAACAAACATTAAAAAATTTTTTAAATGAATACAGGGAACTGTTAGATCAATATATGCATATCCATAGAACTGTTTTCATAGTATAGTTTTACATTGTGGACTCAAACAGAAACTACGCCTTCCATTTCTAATGATATCCTGGTGCTCTGTCCCTCCTTTGAAGGACATGCTAGTAACATTAATAGAATGTACAATAATTTGCAGGCCCCATGCCTCTTTCCCTCTTGTAGGCTCCCAAGGAGCACAGGCACAGGTAAGTTCTAGGTGTTTTTATTAAAGGGGCCATGGTCTCCCTGCTGGCAGCTCCTGGGAGAGGGAGGCTGGCTCCGTGATTAGGTAGGACCCCCTCCTTGGGTTCCCCCAACAAGCGTGAGCTACGCATTCCATCACACGTACGGGCTATGCCTTCCCAACTCGCAGACTCCCTGTAGATCTTTCTTTAGTGAAGGAACTCCACTCTCCCTTACCTCAGATTCAAATGGAGCCTCAGACATGCCCCAAATCATCGGGCCAAATCTGCCAGGAATCATAAAGGAAAAAAAAAAAAATTTCCGGGAGTGAGTTATATATGGCGGTGAATTCATACACTTTGTGTAGCTCGTTTCCTTCCATTATGCTAATTCTTCTAACCCAATAACTTAATTCCACCACCGCCCCTCCCCCTGCCATACACACACTTTTTTTTTTTTTTTTTTTTAATCCAGGGAAGAAGCTGATTGATGCTGAAGTCAGAAGCCATCCAATTTTGTGATGGTCTAAGTACTCCAGGCAATTGCCCTGCAGCTGCCAGTGGCTGTCTTAAGCCCACGCGAAAACAAGCACATTTTCAGCAGGCTCATTTAGAGCTGCAAGGAGGTCGGCGGCGTGTGCTACGTGTGCATTTAGGAGTTTGTTTGCAGCTGCGCGTCCTGGACAAATGCCAAGGTCAGGAAATCTATAGAGGGCTGTCCTAACACTTCCTCCTTGATCTGTATCAACCTGCCTGTGTGCCACACGGGGAAGTGCTGCTCCAGCCTGTTGGCCTCGCTCCCTCACACAGTCTGTGCTGACTCGATGCTTATTTATTATGCAATTATTAGAGTTATTGGATGTGCTCATGGCTTATTACCCTCTGGATGCATTTACAAGTAGGATAAGGAAAACCCACAGCAGCTTAATTTCTGTTACGATCAAGAAATGTGTACTTACTGTGAAACATTGTCTTTGTTTCATAAAGCTTCTCAAACCTTAATTTTCCTTTGTAGGGGCCACCTAAAATGTATATATGTGTCTTTTATATGAAGTAGGTTAGAAGCAGGCTTGACTGATCAAGAGACTGGGCGAATGAGCCAAGAGCCCGAGCTATTGGGG